>NC_045550.1:5057617-5096986 GCF_009769535.1 Thamnophis elegans
GCCAGCCATGTGACCTGGTGGGAGTGGCTTCTCTCTCTCTTTCCTTCCTTTTGTCTCTCTGTTCCTTTTTCCTTTTTTTTTTCATCTCTCTCTCACTTTTTCTTTCTTTTTTTTCTTTTTTTCTTTCTTTCTTTCTCTTTCTCTCTCTGTGTGAGTCTGTCTGTCTGTCTGTCTGTGTGTGTGTGTGTGTGTGTGTGTGTGTGTGTGTGTGTGTGTGTGTCAGTGGTGGGTTTCAAAAAATTTTGGAACCTCTTCTGTAACCTCTCAGGTGTGGCCTGCTTTCTGGTGGAACCTCTTCTAACAGGTTCGGTAGATTTGACGAACCGGTTCTACCGAACTGGTGCGAACTGGTAGGAACCCTCCTCTGCTGTGAATGTGGTCAACTCCTTCTGCTTCGATCCCACATTTTGTTCCATTATGATTGTTATCCAAGGCTATGATGAGGTTAAAAAAAGTTAAGCAGCTAAGTATGATCTGAGGATTAATTTCATCCATGTCTTATGGAAGTGAGCAGTTTAGAACTGCATTTGCCCTGCTTTTGGGCCCTATTGTGTTGTGCATATGCTGCTAATTACTTTAATAGAATATCATAAGCCTAAAGGAATTGTGCAAAGTTACTGTTGCATGAACATTTGACATTTTAGTTTTATATGCCATAATGATATTTGGAAGTAAAAGGTCTTAGAAGGTAAGGTAGTAAAGTTTACTAATATAAACTTTAAAACCAATCATTGTAGGAAGAACACAGTGACCAACTGACAATCGCGCTTTCATAATTCTAAACAGACATATATGTAATTATATAGCTGACTATTTTTTCTCTGACTGCCATTAACTTAGGTGACCATCTGGTGTTAATGCCTCATAATGGTAATTTCTTTATTCTGAATTAATGATAGTTGAAAGGTCTCCTCTATTAATTTTTATAATACAACTGAATGGTAATGATGTCCTTTTGATGCTAGCTAATAAGGATTTAGCAGTTTAATTGTTCCTGGTATATAAAAAAATATTTTGTAATTATTCTCCTCTAAGGATTAGACCAACCTACATAAATGATAACAGGCATCCATCGTCGTACTGAATGTAGGATTCATATGTCTTAGTGGAAACCATTGGCTGGATTAGCATCATGTTCTCTCTCTCTCTCCCTCTCTCCCTCTCTCTCTCTCTCTCTCTCTCTCTCTTTCTCTTTCTCTCTTTCTCTCTCTCTCTCTCTGTGTGTGTGTGTCTGTACATACTCCTAGAAATGAGAGAAAAATCCCCCTCTCTCTCATCTATCTATCTATCTATCTATCTATCTATCTATCTATCTATCTATCTATCTATCTATCTATCTATCTATCTATCTATCTATCTATCTATCATCTATCTATCTATCTATCTATTATCCATTGATCATCTGTCTATCTATCATCTATCTATCCATATATCATCTATCTATCCATATATCATCTATCTATCATCTATCTATCCATCTATCATCTATCCATCTATCATCTATCTATTTATCCAACTATCATCTATCCATCTATCATCTATCTATTTATCCAACTATCATCTATCCATCTATCATCTATCTATCTATCATCTATCTATCTATCATCTATCTATCTATCATCTATCTATCCATATATCATCTATCTATCATCTATCTATCTATCTATCCATCTATCATCTATCCATCTATCATCTATCTATCTATCATCGTCTGTCTGTCTATCTATCTTTGTCTGTCTGTCTGTCTGTCTATTTATTTATTTATCTATCTATCTATCTATCTATCTATCTATCTATCTATCTATCTATCTATCAGAGGTGGGTTCCTACCAGTTCGCATCTATTTGGTAGAACAGGTTCGTCAAATCAACCAAACCGGTTAGAAGAGGTTCCACCAGTGGACCCTGAAAGCAGGCCACACCTACAGAAGAGGTTCCAACATTTTTTGAAACCCACCACTGGTCCTTGGATATGATTATTCTACACTATCATGCTCATATTTATAAAACTCAGTGCCTCTGTGAAAGGTAAGGATTACTGCGTTTGTGGTGCAATCAGAACATTTCGGGTGTTGAAGTTGTTTTAACGCAAACCAAAGATGCCTTTTAAAAAACAAGTTTACGTCATATTCTTATGCATGCCAGTGCTGTGTGTGAGGTAATTTAAGGTGGTTCTGACAAGTGTCGTCGGCATCTTCATATCTAGTCACATGGGTGGCAAGCCACTCTCATCCGGTCACATGGGTGGCAAGCCACTCCCACAAAGGAGACCACACCCACAGAGTAGGTTCGAACAATTTTTGAAACCCACCACTGCTATCTATCTATCTTTTCGCTGATTTCTATGAGACAAATTCATAAATGCTAATCTTCTGTTTTCCAAACCATTTCTCATTCTTGCTTCTACACTTTTCAACTTTCTCAAACCTGGCCCACTTGTTGAAATTTTAAAAGAAAAAGATTGCAATATTACGCACCACGCAAGTAGAAAAGGGAGGTAAGCTGGTTTTAATTGTATGGGATTTCCTCCTAAATAAATCTGTTTAGAAATGTACATCAGCTGCATATTTCCATACCTGGAAAGAAAGTAGTAGAATAAAATGGGGGGGGACAAAACACATGCTGTTTTTACTCTCTTAAGAACTAGGAATTACTTTAGAAATATTATCTCAATTTAGCCAGGAGAGTAGTTAACTAAATAGCAGGTATCATTTATGTTTCGAAATAGTTAAGCTAAGGAGCAGATGGGGCCTGTTAAGCTAGTGCTCAAATTTTAGTGATTGCAATTTCCCCCAGCAACTTACATTTTTGTGTATCTTTTTCATTTTCTTCATCATTTGGTAATATTTACATAAGTCATACATCATGATGCTGCCTTTTATACATGTAAACATGATATCATTGATTGCAGTCACAGATCATTTTAAAAATAAGTAAATGTACAAAGCTTGAATATCTGAAAGAGTGATGCTAGCACACTCAGACATGTCCACTTTACAACAAAAACAGATTGCTGTATCTCAAGATAAATGTACTGATTTACATAATACGTTTCAGCTAAGACCCATAAATTGTATTGCCTTCTGAATCAGAAGGTGCAGTCAGTGCAATTCCAGAAATGAAAGATTGTTCATGATTGCGTATTCTTCAGGCTTTTGACTTGCCTCAATTTATGTGCCAAAATGTTCATCTTTTAAAATGTCACCTGTAAGTTATAAATCTTAACAAGTTAACTCTTTTGATTACACATACTTCCCTACTATATAATTTTACTCTGCTAGATTCAATACAGTCCAAATAATCTTGGCACTTTAAAAGAGATGTAGATGTCCCAGAAAATTGAAACTATGCATAAAATTTGCGAACACCCATTTTTGGGTAGATGCAAGCAACTCTTACTTCCTAAAATTCAATTAGGGCAAATTCTATAAATGCTTTTGTTTCCTGTTGGAAGACTGCTAGGGGCAATTGGGTTGTTTACTTGTTTTACTCAAAATATTTCTGAGATCTTTGGATCTGCTATTATGAATCTTAACTTTAATGTTATTGTAATGTAAAATTTTCTTTTCACATATGGTAAAGTGATAAGAATAAAAATATGTGTAGTAAATCAAGGCACATTGATTGAAAATAGTTTACTGCTTTTGCGTCCGTTCTTGTGATACATATTTAACCAGCTGAAAATAAAACCCTCTCAAAGAGTTAGAACGGGACTTTGTGTTTTATTCCACTTTTGGGCTGTCTTCTCAGTTTTGCGTGACTGAAAGACTAATTCTTTTTCCTCCATCAGGTGATGTGATGTTTAAAACCCCTCAATTTTAGATAAGCATTGTTTCTCTACTTCTAAATAATGTCAAACATGAACAAAGGTAGAATACTTTAGCTGCATATTTGAACCTCCCTTCCATTTTAAGAATAAAATGTTCTGTTCAATATATTTGTATAAAAGCTCTTTCCATGTACATGTAGTCCTTCATGAATATCATTTTTAGGAAAAGGTTTTTATACATATTAAGATGTGCTACAAGATAACCAGTTTATTTTCATTTCATCAACTTTTCTGGCCTGTTTTAAAGAGATACATGAAATCAGACACATATAATATTGTTGTGGCCCAGCAGGAGCCATTGGAGCTGCCGCCAGACTCTGACAGCGAGGGGTCTTATGAGTTGGCCCTGGAGGAGATGGAGGACCCTGGACAGGGTTCCGACTCCGAGCAGGGTGAGGAGAGACTGGTTGGCCACCAGGTGGCGCCTGAGCCTTGGATCAGTGGGGAGGAGACAAGAGTGAGTGATCCAGAAAACACCTGTGAGTTGTTCCGGGATGCACGCCGTCGAAGGGCTACTCGGCGTCAAGAACAACTACATAATTACAGGAGGTAATTACGCTCAGCTGATGCTCATTAAGATCCTCTCCTGATTCTAAAAGAGACTGCTTGTGCCATGCCCTTCTTGCAGAAGTCAACGTTAGGACTAACGAGAAACAAACTTGGCAGGCTGGATTGCTGCCAGAGTTTGGTGGCATTGCTGCCAAGGTTTGTAGGACTTGCTGCCAGAGTGTTGATGTGGCTTGCAGCCAACGAGAGTCTGGACTGATTAAAAAACATTCTCATTTACGTTGGTTTCGGCTTTCGTTCCTGGATGGAGAAGGGGGGTCAGAATATAGTATATTAATCAAGAGTTAAAACAAAACATGGATATCTGCGTGAATCCAGAAAGAAAACATGTGATAAATTAGTGGGGTTGATTTTGTTGTTGTAATACCTGAAAATATATTGAAGCAGAAAGGGGAAATAGAACTCTTAAGTCAAAACTAGAATACATTAAATTACATGTTGTCTGAGTAATATAGATTATCCCAAAATGTCTCTTGTGACCAGAAGCATCACACATCAGACTATAGTGTAGTACTGATTGACATTTTGCCAAAGTAGCAAGGTCAATTCCAAAAAAAGCGGTTTTCTATCATTCCATCTGGAACTGCCATGGTTAATTGTGTTCTCCTTGCCATTTCATTAATTGTAAGTCATATTAGCAAGGTTCATTACATCCATTAGCAAAGCTTAAAGGATGTTCCCAGGTGGAAAATTTGGTCAAAGCATGACTACAATTGAAATAGGTTAAAAAATGGGTGGGTGTGTGTCTTGCAATCTCATTCAACAAAATCTGAAAAGAGGAAAAAAGTTGCCTAAAAAGTGGAAGATTAATTATTCATTTATTGATTGTTCATTGTGCAATTGCCATACAACCTATATTGAGATAAGAGACATGTTTTTCTCACATTTTTCTCCTATTGTTCATTTTGTAACGTCTTAGGCATTGAGAAAGTAGCCATTAAACCTTTTAAAACTCTACCTATACAAAAGGATATGCTCATTTCCTCATAAGCATCTCTATTTCAACGCCCGTAAATCAATCTTAGGAAGTCAAATTAATCAAGAGCATGCTAAACAGAGTTTTGCTGTTTTGGCATGATAGTCAAGGTAGTAGAACGAAGCATAGTCTTGAGAACATCTGATTCTTTTTGAGATGTTTGGAGGTGCAAGCAACTAGAACTACATGTTATAGCATTTGAGCTAACTACTTATTTGTACTCTTCCTGCAATACCAGAATTTATATTTGTATTTATTTGCATTTGGACATGAATGAAAGAAATGATTAAAAATAAATGGGGACAGTAGGACAGGGATGGTAGTCACACTGGTGCGTTTATGCATGGAATGTCCCAAAATTCCATGCCTTCTTTTGGAAACAAGTAGATAAGGTCCCATGGAGATGGAAGTCCTCAATTTATTGTGGCTATGCAATGAGATCAAGGCTATTTCCCCATTTGAGCTATTCTCCCTATTTGGCTGGGACATGGCTTTTCCCAACACCTCTATAGTAAGTTGTTGTGGCCTGAAGCTGCCGCCAGACTCCAACAGCGAGGGGTCTTATGAGTCGGCCCTGGAGGAGGTGCAGGACCCTGGACAGGGTGCCGACTCCGAGCAGGGCGAGGAGAGACTGGTTGGCCACCAGGTGGCAGCGGAGCCTTGGATCAGAGGGAGTGTTCAGGAAAACACTTGTGAGTTGTTTTGGGATGCACGCTATTGAAGGGCTACTCGGCGGAAGGAACAACTGCGTAATTGTAGGAGATGATTGCACTTAGCTGATGCTGATTAAGATCCTCTCCTGATTATAAAAGAGACTGTGCCACGCCCTGTTTGCAGGAGTCAACGTTCACGTTTCAGAGAAACCAACTTGGAGAAGTGGTTTGCTGTGAGAGTTTGTTTGCATTGCCTAGGTTTGTAAGACTTACTGCCAGAGTGCTTATCTCTTTGTTTATTTTGGGCTTGCAGCCAGCGAGAGTCTGGACTGATTAAAAGTATTCTTATTTACGTTTGCTTGTGGCTTTCATTTCTGGATGGAGAAGGGGGGGGTCAGAACACTAAGTGATATAGACTGAACTTATTATTTCAGTCAAGGGATCTAAAATTGTAGTTTTTAATGATGAAAAAGTATGACGTATTGACAAAAATACCCACCTACTTCTCACAACATAATCTATTGCAGAGTTGTCCCAAAGGTGCTTTTTCAGGAGGCAACTGGGGACTCTCTTGTTTCTTCTTTTGAAGACATTTCACTTCTCATCCAAGAAGCTTCTTCAGCTCTGACAGGATAGTGGGGAATGGAAGGATTTATATTCCTTGCAGACAGCTGGTCATTTGCATCCTTTTCAGGGGTTGTTGAAGTGAATCATCCTCAAAAGAAAAAAAAAAGAAAGTTAAGATAATTAAAAATTAATAAAAGTAAGATGGACGAATAATATATCTGGAATTCAAGTCTTGACTGTACCAAATAGTCTTAGAATATTGAGAACTTATAGATGTGTGTTGTGACTCAGCAGAAGTCTCCTGTGAGTCTTTTCGGGATGCAGGATTAACAATGCAGCTGGGGTTCGTTAGTGGCGTATTCTGGTGATAAAAGGACAGATGGTGCCACGCCATGGTTGCAGGAGTCAACGTTCATTCGTTCATTCAACGTTCATTGATCATCGGTCGTGGTTTGTTTGTGAGAGACACTTGGAGAAGTGATTTGCTTTCTGTAACCCTGATTCAAAGAGACACTTGGAGAAGTGCTTTGCTTTCTTTTTGGACACCTGGTTTTGCCATAAGAGTTTTGTTTTGCATTCTGTTATCTTCATGCAGAGACTTTATTTAGGTTTATTTTGGGCTCGCAGCCAGTTTGAGCCGAGGACTGATAAAGTTCTTTCCTTTTAAGTTTGTCTGCCTGTCATCTGTTAACGAGCGAGGAAGGGGGGACAGAACAGATGTGCATATTGGACCTCTAAGGTACAAAAGAACTTCTAATTATACCAAAGTATTTTACTCTCCTGTTTTATTTAGTGTTGAGATTTTTCAGGGGAATAATAGGTATCCAGAACAGAGGTAACCCTTAACTTTTTTGTATGCAAAGATTCGAACACTTTTGTTCCAAACGAATACAAAAAGAGATCTAAATTATACAGAGATGCCTATCGCATTCTGTGATACATTTTTTTTCTCTTCTGAATACTTTAAGTACTCTTGTATCATGAAGCAATCTTGTAATAGGTAATTCCCATGAAATCATTCACCTGAAAAACTTGAGCTCTTACTAATCTTTCTGAAGGTTTCTGGCCAGTTTTTGCCAAAATGATAATGCCCTTCATAGAAATATGGCAAAGACTTTAAGTCAGCAATATTGCCCTGCATTTGATTTATACCAGTGGTATAATATAAATAAATAGGATAAATAAAAATATTATGGAGAGCCAATACTATTTATATATTAATAAGAGTTTGAACCATATTAATGAGAATTGGTTTAAAAAATGAAGAGTGTAAGAAAGTAGAGAAAATATGCCAGCTCACTTTCAAATTCTATTTTGTCCTCTATGGTAGTACCATACAATGAAAATATACATGTATTGAGATAAGAGCTAAGGTGGCGCAGTGGTTAGAGTACAGCACTGCAGGCTACTTCAGCTGACTGCAGTTCTGCAGTTCGGCTGTTCAAATCTCACCGGCTCAAGGTTGACTCAGCCTTCCATCCTTCTGAGGTGGGTAAAATGAGAACCCAGATTATTGTTGGGGGCAATATGCTGACTCTGTAAACCGCTTAGAGAGGGCTGAAAGCCCTATGAAGCAGTATATAAGTCTAACTGCTACTGCTATTGCTATATTTAAAAAATCCAAATATTATCTTCCAAAATGATTGTAGTTCATTACTGTATTTCTGCCTTCCAGTGCCCAACAGAGTTGGGTCCCAGATTCTGCAGATACTTTTGGTGTCAGTAGGAAGTACACCAAGAAAAGTGTACTTTATTCCATGGTAATATAAGCAAATAACATAATAACATAACATAAAATAGTAATCAGAAAGTATTCAGGAATACTGTGGAATATTAACCCAAGAAAAGTAATTCAAATATTCAAGAATAAGACATTAAGACAAAGATAGAAAGACCCTCACAAGTGCCAGTCAGGAAATCCTAGAAGGCTGAAGGCAGGTAGACTACGGGGGAGTATGAGAACTTGATGTTAAAGGAGAAAAGAAGCCTCTTTTAATAGTTTGCTGCTTCTTATGACACTAATAAAATCCTCAGGAAAAACTACATATATGTATGGCTCACATGTTCTGTTAAGCCCAGATTGAGAGGTCCTTGGTGCTCTCTGAGGTTGGTTATTTTCTTGCAGACATTTCATTACCTGCGTTCACCGACAAAAGGGCGACCGACAAAAGCGCGCCCGACTAAACCGCGATGACAAAACTGCGAGTTCTAAACCACACCGACGAATGAGCGCTGAAGAGTGCTGACAACAGCGCGCCAACAGAAGCACGCTCTAAACCTAACCCTAAACCTAACCCTAACCCTAAACCTAACCCTAAACCTAACCCTGAACCTAACCCTGAACCTAACCCTAAACCTAACCCTAAACCTAACCCTGAACCTAACCCTGAACCTAACCCTAAACCTAACCCTGAACCTAACCCTAAACCTAACCCTAAAAGTAACCCTAAACCTAACCCTAAACCTAACCCTTTGAGAGACCGCCTTCTGCCAATTACCTCCCTGCGTCCCATCAGATCGCACAGGGTAGGCCTCCTCCGAATTCCATCCGCCAGTCAGTGCCGACTGGCGACTATGCGGAGGAGAGCCTTCTCAGTTGCAGCTCCGACGCTATGGAACAATCTCCCCGTGGAGATCCGCACCCTCACCACCGTCCAGGCCTTCCGCACGGCCCTTAAGATCTGGCTACCCCATCAGGCCTGGGGATAGGACTTTACTCTCTCCCCGCCCGAATGCCGAGTGAATGTTGTGCTTTTATTGTTAATTATTTTTACTCACATTTTCTTTTATGTCTTGTCTTGCACTCCCCTCCCTCATTATTGTAAGCTGCCCTGAGTCCCCTCAGGGAAAAGGGCGGCCTATAAGTGTTCAATAAAACTCTAAAACTCTAAAACTCTAAAACTCTAACCCTGAACCTAACCCTGAACCTAACCTAAACCTAACCCTAAACCTAACCCTAAACCTAACCCTGAACCTAACCCTGAACCTAACCCTAAAAGTAACCCTGAACCTAATCCTTACCTTAACTTAAATCGCGCTTCTGTCAGTGCGCTGTTTTCGGCGCGCTGTTGTGGGCACGTTGATGATGTCGCTGTTTTGGTGACGCAGTTTAGTCGAGCGCGCATTTGTCGGGTCACACATTACCTGAACTAGGTAACATCATCAGGGCTAGTATCTGAAAGATAAACCTTCAGTTCCTGGTGATTATATGTTTGTCACTGCCTTCTTTTAGCATGATATTTCAATAGCTCTATTTAGTCAATAACTCAGAGATCTTCTGGTGGTCTCTTATCCAAGCACCAATCGAATCTCAGCCCGCTGTGGGTGGTTTTTTTAAAGAAAAAATTCAGGGAGGATCAGCTTGCCACGTTCTTTTCTGATCTTGAGGGAAAGGTCAGTATATGAGAAATAACTGGAGAGTTTCCTAAAGAACACAGGGCAATTAGTAAAGTCACAGAGCTTGCTCTGTCAAAATAAAATTAAATGAAAGTGAAATAAAATTAAGTGAAAAGGAAGCGTAGAGGGCTTGAATGTTCTACTGCCAGTTTGTTGTGGCACGACAAAACCGCGCTCGTCAAAATAGCGGTGATAAAATCGCGTCGCTAAAGCCGCGACGTTATCACCGTGCATCATCACTGCCGCGCCAACAGCGCGGCAACAGAAGGGTGCTTTAAAACGGCGCCGCGGCAGAAAGCGGATTTAAATTAAGGTAAGGGTTAGGATTAGGTTTAGGGGTTTGTTTTAGGGTTAGGTTTAGGGTTAGGGTTAGGTTTAGGGGTAGGTTTAGGGGTAGGTTTAGGGGTAGGTTTAGGGTACTGAGTGCTTAGGAATGCGCGGATTTGCCCTCCGCGATTATGTCATCGCAGTAGGGTCGCATTTTTCCTTAGCGCTTTGAACGGTGCGAATTAGTCTTCACCCTTATGTCTCCGCGGATAAGGGCTTCGCGGATTTGTGGTGGAACCCCAGTTTGTAACTTTTTTTTTTTGTTGTTGCATTTTTATGATCTTTCTGTATTTCTACTATATTTTCTTTCTCTTCACAGTTGGAGAGTCCCATTGGTTACATAACATCTTTTTTATTATTTATTTTATATTATTGATATTTATACTATTTCAATTCCCTTAAACTTTTTTTTTTTAAAGAGACAGCATTATGTAGGCATGTAGAACAATTTGCTACGGTTGGAAGAGTCACATATACTCACTGAACTGTGTACAGCTACATAGCGATCCAGCTTCAAAGAGGGGAAAGGTGATTTTGAAATGTGCCTGAGGATGCACGTAGCACCTGCTGGCACCTCCTTAAATGCATAAACACAGCTGCTTTAAGGAGTTACTGACAGGTGCTGAATGAATGCCTTCATGCAATGAAAATCAGCTTTTCCTTTGGATGTCTGCACAATTTTATTCTGTTTGTGTTAATTTGCTAAAATGCTGATAAAACTCTATTTACCATATTTTTCAATAAAAATTAAGATACTGACATTTGGTATTTGATAAGTGCTGGTCTCTTATCAAAGAATATAAAAATATACTGATGCAGCAGGGGTTGCACAGGTAAACCCACCAGTGGCTGGCCAGGTTAGGTGGTCTTAATAGAATGGACCTTATAAATTCATATTAGTTTGGCTTTTCATTCTAGTGCCCTGGAGTCCCAAAGTTGACTTTTAGCTGGAGTGAACTTTCTCCCCAAACTTCCTCATAAGTATTAAAAATAGGGCTGAACAGTGTGGCAAGACCCTGTAAAGGGGGGGGGGCACAGGAAGCCAGATGTGGGTGAGAGATAGAACAGAGGTAAAAGCTGCTGACAGCTTAAGACGAAATAGGAACTTCTCTTTTTTGTATTTCTCCTATGTCCTTTGCTGTAACATTCCAAATGAACTTCTGCTTTTCGAAATGTCATGCTTGTCTCGTGTATGGAAACGCCTTGAGAATGCACAGTGTGGAACACGGCATAAAAGTAGGATCCTGGGCAGAGTCCAGGCAGTTCAGATTTTGGTGTGTGAACTCGATGCATCCAATAAACCTGTTTCTCTCACCTTCGTGGTATCAAGTCCTGGTCTTTCGTAAGTAGATTACAAACCTCAATTTGCTGCAACAATACTCTTTCAAATGTACTCCCCTTCATAGTTGCGTTTACATGCTTGCAAACTTATATAAGCACAAATGTGAATAGATATCTGCATGTAAAAAGCTGATGAATAGTGATGCTCTCTTTAGTTGTTAAACTTCACACTTAGATCCCAGCAGGTCTCCAAACATTTAATTTTTAATTAGCTCTTGGATATACTCGACTATTACAGATAAAAATGCCTACTATAGAGCAAAGGGCAGAATGTAGGGTTCTGCAATTACATTTTTTGATTCGTTGTATTCAGAATCAACTGTCAAATTTCTTTATATATCTGTTTAAGATTTAACCTTAAGCTTTCTGTTCCAGAACCTATATATGTTTGTCACCCCAAACCAATCCTTTGTCTGCCTGCCTCCCTACTAGCTTGGAAGGGAGAAAAAAAGTGGGAAGAAAGTGGGTGAATTTAGATTGGGGAAAATCTTAGCAAAGGTGGCATTCATTTGCACTCAACCTGGAATTACAGAACTATTCAGGACCTTGGACAGAGCCTATCTTGGTTACAGTTGGCAAACTGTTGTTTCAGCAAAGTTCTCTGAACTGATAGTGGCTGATTAGTATAGTAGAAAGCTTTCTTGAATCTTAAAGGGAAAGTAAAGCTCCGTCTTCTCCTTTGTATCATCCCGATAAATAAATAAGTACTTCACTGAGATTGTTTTCTGAGTTGAGATCTGAATTGCAATGCTGAATGAAGACGTCTCAACTTTAGTGACTTAGCTAAGGGAAGTTATATTGGATATTCAGTACATGAATAAAACAACCTAGTCTAATCTGTGTAACAACATTAATATGGCATTAATACATTTGTGAGAAAATTGGACTTTGTACATATATATCTAGACTCTTTGATAGAAAAGCAAGATTAAAAATGTAATTAATAATACCAATTAAAATGAAAATATTAACAAGCAATAGGA
Organism: Thamnophis elegans; assembly: GCF_009769535.1. Lineage (NCBI taxonomy): Eukaryota > Metazoa > Chordata > Lepidosauria > Squamata > Natricidae > Thamnophis > Thamnophis elegans. The sequence goes on from NC_045550.1 coordinate 5,070,256, forward strand.
TTAACAAAACACTCATCCAGACTCTATTATAATACAGTGGCCTAATACAAAATAATCCCTTCTGAGAAAAAAAATCATTTTTTATGGATACATGCAAATAAATATTCAAGATGGAAGGCTGTGGAGAATCAATGCTGCAAATATATTTTACCTACTGTCACTCTCAGCAACCAAGTCCTAACTGACTTGATTTATACTAAAAGGCTCTTGAGTTGTGAATTTCAAAGAGCAAATTAGATTTCTAAGCACAATGAACAGATGATTTATAGAATTGAAAAGCAATTTTGAGATGCAGATGTAAGCCCTCTAAATTAGCATCTTGAAGGCAAGGATCCCATTAACCAAAACAAAAAGGAAATGTACAGCAACTTGTCACCTGTAAAGAAATATAGAAAGATGCCCCAATAGTTACATTCTACAAAGAGACAGCTTGATCTGGAATAAACAACAAAACCTCACAATGTATGTAGTTGTAGGCTTCATCTGGAAGAGGAAAAAAAATATGACATTCAGCTCTATCTGATGTTCCTTTCTTGAAAATCAAACAAAAAATCTTTTGCAGATTTCACTTTCTGTTAAAGATGATTGGCCTATTTTTGTTTAGAACTAATGGGTTGAAGTTTTATAGCAATAGCAATAACAATAGCAGTTAGACTTATATACCGCTTCATAGGACTTTCAGCCCTCTCTAAGCGGTTTACAGAGTCAGCATATTGCCCCCAACAATCCGGGTCCTCATTTTACCCACCTTGGAAGGATGGAAGGCTGAGTCAACCTTGAGCCAGTGAGATTAGAACCGCTGAACTGCAGATAACAGTCATCTGAAGTGGCCTGCAGTACTGCACCCTAACCACTGCGCCACCTCGGCTCTTTATGTATATACTTGTCACACAAAGTCATATTTCTATGTTTTCAGTTTAAAGTTATTTGGAATCCAATCATGCTCATTCTCAAACTCCCAAATGTGAGCTTATTGTGTTCATATAGTTGCATAAGAGCAAATATTCCCTTTTCTCTTTAATAATTATATAATTATAATTTAATATAATTTAAGGGAGTAACATGAGGCCTTTTATGTGCTCATCCCTTCTCATGAGAGATTATTGGGATTATACTGGCTCACCACACTTCTTATCAGCTACATATTCATCCATTGTGACAGTTAGTCTTCCTTCTCCATCCAGGAACGACCCCCCTTCTCTGTCCAGGAATGAAAGCCACAAGCAAACGTAAATAAGAATACTTTTAATCAATCCAGACTCTCGTTGGCTGCAAGCCCAAAATAAACAAAGAGATAAGCACTCCGGCAGTAAGTCTTACAAACCTAGGCAATGCAAACAAACTCTCAGAGCAAACCACTTCTCCAAGTTGGTTTCTCTTAATTCATGAATGTGAACGTTGACTCCTGCAAACAGGGCGTGACACAAACAGTCTCTTTTATAATCAGGAGAAGATCTTAATCAGCATCAGCTAAGCGCAATCATCTCCTACAATTACGCAGTTGTTCCTTCCGCCGAATAGCCCTTCGACGGGGTGCATCCTGAAACAACTCACAAGTGTTTTCCTGAACACTCCCTCTGATCCAAGGCTCTGCCGCCATCTGGTGGCCAACCAGTCTCTCCTCGCCCTGCTTGGAGTCGACACCCTGTCCATGGTCCTGCACCTCCTCCAGGGCCGACTCATAAGACCCCTTGCTGTCGGAGTCTGGCGGCAGCTCCAACGGCTCCTGCCAGGGCACAACAATCTTATATGTCTATTTTTACACATTAAAAAACTACCCCATAGCACAGAAAACTGTAGCCCAGCGCCGAAGGGATCACTTGCTCAAATAAAATGAAAGTTAGCACTTGATATAGGAAAAGTATAGGGGGAAAAGGTGAGAAAACAGGAGATGAGGTTTAATTCATTTTTCTGTATGAATGGGTAAATACCCAACCGCATACCTTGTGTTGTGGCCCGGCAGGAGCTGTTGGAGCTGCCGCCAGACTCCGACAGCAAAAGGTCTTAAGAGTCAGCCTTGGAGGAGGTGGAGGACCCTGGACAGGGTGTCGACTCCGAGCAGGGCGAGGAGAGACTGGTTGGCCACCAGGTGGCAGCAGAGCATTGGATCAAAGGGAATGTTCAGAAAAACATTTGGGAGTTGTTTCAGGATGCATGCAGGCACAGGGCTATTCAGCGTAAAGAACAACGGAGTAACTACAGGAGGTGATTATGAGCAGCTGATGCTGATTAAGATCCTCTATTGAGTATAAAAGAGACTGTGCCATGCCCTGGTGGCAGGAGTCAACGTTCTCATTCATATTCACGAATTAAGAGAAACCAACTTGGAGAAGTAGGTTTGCTGGAAGAAGCCTGTTTGCAATGCTGTGTTTGTTTATAGGACTTTTTGCCAAAGTGATTATCTATTCGTTTATTTTGGGCTTGCAGCCAACGAGAGCTTGGACTGATTAAAACATTCTTTTGTACGTCTGTTTTGGCTTTCGTTCCTGGACGGAGAAGGGGGGGTTTAGAACACCTTCTCTATAACTATCTAGAACTAGCTAGAACCACCTGGTTTTATAAATTACAAAATGGAATATCATTTTCTTCTTTTGGAATAATTTTTCAGCTTCATATTCTAGTCTGGAATTTCCTCATGGTGTCTTGCACAAATATTAAGCAGGTTTGGCCTGGTTAACTTTGACAGAATACCCCAGGTTAGCTAAGTGGTTAGCTGCCACTTAGCTAGCTTTCTGTACTTGTAATACATTGTAATTGCATGTACTTAAATCTTCATGATTTTTTGAAATCCTGTATAATAAGAGACTTCTCTTAAGGGAAATGCTTTAATAATCACACAGGCACATTAAGTATTTGTTTTAATTAGTCAATTTATATAGTTCTGAATTGTATACAATTGTATAATTATTTTCTATCACTTGGATGAAGAACATAACATATAGTATCCAAAATGCCAAGTGGAGCGTATTTTCTCTATTGGTTGTTATATTTTTAGCAGTTGGTTAATTTAAATTATTTCTTTTCCTATGGTGTTGGCATACAATTGTTGCCCGTTTTTAGGACTACTGAAATATACTCGATATATAGTTCAAGGGAAAAATATACTTGAAAAAAATTAGTTTTGTCTCAATCATAATTGCATCATTCACTGTTTTCTGCCAAAACATGGTAAATATATGACATTGTAGAAACATAGGTTTTAAAGAAGCATTATTACATCTCCAGCAAAATGCTGGTTTTTGACAATTATTTTCTATACAAGCTTAATGGAGTCTAATAAATTCTAAACTTTATTCTAAAGATTATTTTTGTTGTATAAATTACAACTTGAGGTCCTTTGACACTCTTGCTATATAAGACCCTCTCCCATTGTCTAGACAGCATAGGGAATTCTACTTCTTTATTTCACTCATTTCTTAACATTTGCATATTAAGTTTATGCAATTAACAATATCTAATTATTTTCATAACACTTTGATCTATATCAGAAGTGTTGTATTTATTTTTAAAACGTCTTTAGAAGGATATTGCTACATTAGTCAAGAGCCGAGGTGGTGCAGTGGTTAGGGTGCAGTACTGCAGGCCACTTCAGCTGACTGTTATCTGCAGTTCAGCGGTTCAAATCTCACCGGCTCAAGGTTGACTCAGCCTTCCATCCTTCCGAGGTGGGTGAAATGAGGACCCAGACTGTGGGGGCGATATGCTGACTCTGTAAACCGCTTAGAGAGGGCTGAAAGCCCTATGAAGCGGTATATAAGTCGAACTGTTATTGCTATTGCTATTAGTCTAATAAAAACACTCAACCCTTCTAACTAGTGTGATATATTTAAAGCAAGCAAATTATCTCTAAGTCCTGTCTGACCAAGTGACATGGTATCTGTAAATTACAAATTAACTTATTCTACTAAATTAACATAAACATTTCTGGCTGAAACTTTTTAGCAGTCATTACCAAAGACGGATCATTTCCTTGGGACAGTGCAATATTATTCTAGACTGATTCAGAAAGCAATTTGATATTACAAGGACAGTCGTGATAAAATATTCTTAAACAGCAGTTGGGTGAGATTAGGTGCCACTAGAAATGTAATGAAAATTAGATACTTAATTCTGGTAAAATTATCCTGAAGCCTGAGAGGAAGCAATCATTTTTAGCTTCCTCATAGATACAGAGATATACCTGTATTGTATCAGGGTTGGAAGTTCAGGTGTCATGCTGTTACAAGGTAGGGATTGGATGGAGAGATAACTGAAAGCATATTGATAGCTCTGACTTTTCAAGGGATCCCAAGTAAAAGACAATTACTATGGGTGTCATTGGTGTCAAACTTGCTGTGTCACATTGCTGTCACGGGATGTTTCACGGCATTTTCCCCATTCGCTGAGGAGGGCTGCATGACACATCTGGCCCATGGGTCGCCAGTTTGACACCCCTGATATAGGCTGACTCCAATCAGGCTGAACTTCCTGACAACCCTGCTTTATCCAGTTGAGGAATTTCCCATCAGGACTCTTTACTTCATCTCAGCTCTGGGAAGTAGAAAGAAATATAGCTGTAGATCATCTAGTCCTCTTACTTGGATATTGTTACATATAGTCCATTTCTTGCTTATTTCTCTTCCTTAATTTCACTGTTTTTAAGCTGTGCTTATGGTAAGGGAAAATCAGAAACTTCACCATCAAACTGACACCAGACAGAACATAGAAAAACTCAAAGAAGGGGAGGAGGTGCTAGCATTGTGATGACACAATGTGCAATTTGGAGCTCCAGGATTGCAGTCGATACTTTTGTCACTGGATGTTCCTTTTGGACCTAAACCATCCCGCAGAGACGATGACAGGAAAGAGTACATCCTGCTGATCTCAGGGACATCGCAAAGTCCCTGATTGATCCAGGAGAACCTCTTCTTGTCAGCGATAGAAGCACAGCCATTGAAGCTGCTGAAGTTGGGAAAGCTCTGGAATGGGAGGAAAGCGGAAAGAGAAAGTGTGCTGTTTGGTGAGGAAATTTTATCATTAGACAAGAGACTACCCAAAAAAAGTCAAAGTTAAATTAAATTTGAAAACAAAAAAAGTAAGCGGCGAAATTAAGCTACATTAGACAGTGTGTTATCCTTGTTTTTAAAAAACTTTTTTTCATGGATGGAACTTTTGCAAATGTTTCCAATTCTTTAAACTGAATGGATTAGTTTTTCTTCTACTACTTTTATTTCTTTTTATATACCAATGGATCCTTTATTTTTACAATGCTGGACAGGATGGTTTTTTTCTCCATTTAAGAAGTTTTTTTCTTTTCTCTGTAAGTTTGGATTATAAAGAAGATATTAAAAGGAATACAAAGAGATCTGTAACAATAGAAGGAAAGGAAGTACCACTGCCACTTGGAGACTGGAGGCTGGAAATATTGTTTTTTTTCCCCTTTGATCATTTGTTTTACACTTCAAGGTTTCTCAGCTTGTTTACTGTGAATGATAGCAGAAAGAGCACAAGTTGTTTATACAGGTGCTCTTCAGGAGCTCTTTCAATAGCTGGAGTGGAGAGACGAAAGACCTTGACTTTGAAAGATTATAAATGAACTCGCTTCAAATCTAACAAAAAGCTTCAAATGTTATAGTGGCAGTGTTTACAAAATGGAAAATGGCGCAACAAGAAAAAGAAACCTTAACATTGCAAATGATTATGTTTGGAATTCAAAAGATCTTAGCAGCAACAGAAAAAAATTAGAAGAGATTGGATAATATAGAACACAGCACAGTAAAATTTGATGGAAAAATTAAGGATGTTTATCAAATAGAAAAAGTGGAAGACAGAGTTCTAAAAATTGAAGGAAAAAATCAAAGAAACAAGAAAACTGTTGATATTGATAGTAAACTGAGCCTAGCTGGAAATGAAAAGAGTGGAATATAGAAAGGGGAGATAGATGGACTGGAACTATATCCCAGACTTTAAAGTACAGAAGAAGAAAAGAGAGAAAAATTGGTGGAAGTAAGGAGAAAAACTTTACCAGAAGCACAAGTGATAACTAAAGATAAGCTGATTGAAGAAGCAAATGGAGGGTTTCAAGTTTACATAAGAAATGAAATGAACAATAACTTGCGAAGAGAAGTCTATATAAGACTTATCAAGAAATTAATCAGAATGCCAATGCTACAAATGGCAAGAGACATAAGACTGCACTATTACTGGAAAGACACAGGTTGATGTAATGAAAGCTGATAATAAAAATTAAGTAAAATTTAGTTAAATTTAGAGTATTATGTATAAAATGAAGTGATAATGGTTATGGTTAAATAAATGATTGATAATGATAATAATGCATATATATGTATTGGTTTGTTAAGAGGAAATTCTATATAAATTGCAAATGGAGACTATGAAAGGAAGTTTAGAAATTAAACATAATCAATTTTTTATTTATAACATGTTATAAAGATGCAATTTTATTGTAGGATGTTGGGAGGAGTTAGTGGAATGCTGTTATGTGGTTTTGCTCTAAATTGGAATATTTCATATAAAACAATTACAGTCAAATGAAGGCTGTGGTATGATGAAAGCAATGTATATAAATACTGCATACTTGATTTAAAAATAAGTGATTTGAGCCGAGGGGGCGCAGTGGTTAGGGTGCAGTACTGCAGGCCACTTCAGCTGACTGTTATCTGCAGTTCAGCGGTTCTAATCTCACCGGCTCAAGGTTGACTCAGCCTTCCATCCTTCCGAGGTGGGTGAAATGAGGACCCGGATTGTTGTTGGGGGCAATATGCTGACTCTGTAAACCGCTTAGAGAGGACTGAAAGCCCTATGAAGCGGTATATAAGTCTAACTGCTGCTGCTATATGAATTATAGGTGATGACTGTGGAAGGGACGCACAGAAGTTTTTGTAACCAACTGTCACACTTTCTACAATTTGTAATGGTAGATAGTTGTGGTTTTTTGTTTGTTTGTCTGTGTTCATTTAAAAAAAAGAAAAAAAGAAAAAAAAACTCAAAGTAGGGCAAGTTTGGAAGATGTGGCCCATAGAATCGCCAAGAATAAGACACAACTTCTCATTATCATTGAGAAACCTGACAGGTGATTGCCCAATCCAGGGAAATATTATATTTCCGATGTTGTGATCTAAGTAAATTGCTCAGTAGCAGAATTTACATTCCTAATAATCCTGCAATTGGCTGATGAAAGTACCACATTGTTTTCATCAGTTATGCTGCTATATGGGTGGCTGGGTAAGGGAGGGATTTTCAGATGGGAAGAAGAAATGCTTTTTTATCTATTGAAGTTTCTTAGCATGGAGTAAATTGACTAGTTAATAAGGGAGAGGTGAAGTTACATTGTTGTGGGAAAACAAAAATTAGAAAAAAGGAATTTGTCCCCCGATGTGGCATGTACACTTCCAGATAACCACAATACAAGAATTAAAAAAAAAATTGTATCATGCTGCTACTGTCATCTATATTTTTGAATATCTGATAGTAAGGTATCTATCTCTATATCTATCTATCTATCTATCTATCTATCTATCTATCTATCTATCTATCATCTATATCTATCTATCATTCTATCATATCTATCTATCATCTATTTCTATCTATCTATCAGCTATATCTATCTATCTTTCTATCCTACCTATCTATCTTTCTATCCTACCTATCTATCTATCATTCTATCATATCTATCATATCTATCTATCATCTATTTCTATCTATCTATCAGCTATATCTATCTATCTTTCTATCCTACCTATCTATCTATCATCTATATCTATCTATCATTCTATCATATCTATCTATCTATCATCTATTTCTATCTATCAGCTATATCTATCTATCTTTCTATCCTATCTATCTATCTATCTATCTTTCTATCTATCTATCATCTATATCTATCTATCTATCTATCTATCTATCTATCTATCTATCTATCTATCCATCTATCTATCCTAGTTCTATCTATTTATAATTTGTTTTACTTTGTACACAATGTTAGACCATAGAACAATAAATAATTATTTAACATTTGTCAGTCTTTTCCTTTCTGCTGAAAAGTCTTTCATGTCGGAAGTGGGCTAACTTCCATTATCACCAAGGCTGGGATAAAGGGTGAGTTCAAATACAATATTGTAGGCAGCTGTCAAAAGTTTCATTCTTTTGGTGGTTAAAAAAAAAAGCATTACGAATCAGTAGGAACACATTTTCAACTGTTGCTCCTGTTGTTTCATCTGGCAAGGTAGCCATTAACTGCTATCCTAACAACTGTATTGTAGAAAGATACAGGAGCTAAAGCAAGCTACATACTGTTGTAGACTGATTGCACTATATTTATGACTTCTCATTCCTTTGCTAAGGTCAATTGTCTGTTTTGTCGAGCTCTTCCTTATTTCCTCTAGTGCTTTCCACTCTTATCTTCTCAAGTATTCCTTATTGATGGTGTTATAGAGTTGTTCAGATGTGATGGCTCTTTATTAAGCTGGTTTGCCTCAGGCATTTCTCAAACATGTTGAAACAACCTTTCTATTTTATTCCAGGAAAAGTATAAAATTACAAGTTTTGTAGAACTGCTAAGTTAGAAGTGCTGGTGTCTTTTTTGCGTACCCTATATCTACCAATTAATTTAAATAATGACATTACTTTGCTAATTAGGCTAAGGCAGTTCTACCCTTAAGACCACACACCTTGTTTGCTGAACTGAAGAAAAATCACTTTTTGTATAATTTTTTTGTGGGATATCAATGTCTGTAGTAAATTAGGACAAAAAGGTGATATGACTGTAGAGACTTTTTAAAGCTTATATTGCCCATGTAAGTAGTAATTATGTAATGAGCCCCTGGTTAGCATTAGGGCTGAATATTTTGAAAAAATATTGAGTACTCTAGACTACTAAGGTCAGTTTGTTCTCTAATGGTAATGTTAGATCCATATGTTTCTCCAAATTATACTTCCTTTTACAAAAGTCTACATGTGGTAAAGGAGAAGTGGAAGATAATTCACATGTTCTATTACACTGCGAGCTATACAGAGCTTGTAGGTCTGCATATATTCTCCCCTTATTAGAGAGATTGCCAGGGAGGGCAGACCATTTTTATCTAGGCTTTCTCCTCCAGGACACTAACCCGGTTACCACGTCTGCAGTGGCAAAGTTCTGTGTGGCTGCAATGTCCATAAGGAAAAAAATTGGCTACAGAAGTATAGTACCATCTTGTACCAATTATCTGGACATACCTCTAACAATCTTTGGACCATTATGTTATTATCCACTTTTAATGTCAATACTTTTTAATTATATTTTAATGTTGGTATTTTTTAACATAGTGTAAAAACTAATGTGTATTGCTGGTCTTTGACTGTAATAAAGATTTTACTTACTTCTACAAAAGTTGAATGCTATTTGCATGGGAGTGGGGGGGAGTGCGGGGGGGGGGTAGGAAGTAATATTGGAACCATTTGTTATAATAAACTCCAGCATTATTTATTTCAGTTATTTTACTTCCGGTTAAATTTCATTACTGAATCCACAGCTCCAGTTTCACTTGATTCTGATAACAGTTAAAGAGAATTAGAAATATTAAGTATACTTGATACTTAATTCTGAATGTTTATATGGCTTTGTCTAGCAGATAAATATTATAGAGAAGGGAGGGAGGATGCAAGATCAAAGTAATTTAAGAATCCAAAGGTCGAAAGAAGTTTCTCTCTACTACCTTTCGCAATTGAACTTTTAAGGAATGTTTAGGCAAGTTGAATCTGCAGAGTGAAGCTGTATTGTCCCACCCAGAAAAGCAGATTGGTTAAGATTCTATGACCACTGGTATCGAAACCTGCTAAAAGATACAGAGGAGCATCAGGATTTCATTTTGCTTGCTTTTTCAAATCTAGGTCCAAAAGGATGACCAAAAAAAGATTTCTCATTGAATCCCTTAGTCTAGACCTGATTTTAACAATCATGAACGTTTTTAACTGAGAGCACTGGCGCAATTGGCAAAAATGAGATATTTGAGAATTGGGCAATAGTTTATATGCAGTTTTTATTTCAGTGAGATGGAATGTTGTCGTTGCTTCAAAGAATTTTAGTCCCTTTCTGTTTAATATGACACTAATACGTCTTGAAGCTGTCTAAGTAATACCTGCAAAGGGAGCATACAAATGATATTGCTAGTTCTGTAAGTACCAAGAGAGCCAAAATAAATTGCATAAAACCAGATCACTGGACACTCCCTGAAATTTTACATACTAATGGTCTAGATTGAAGGATATATAATTCATTTCACTGCATAAATACTTAACCAACTTGTCACATCAAACTTTCGAGTGTTTCAAAATATTTCTCACGTAGTCTAGATGTAATAGCTTTCTCACTGTCAAAAGACTCTTTTGATGGCTTTCATGAGGATGCAAGTGAAAGAATCTTAGTGAATCTCTTTCCTATTTTTGCAGTGGCAACTTAATCGGTATATATTTTTTAATTTATGCCCCATGTTTGCTTTAAGGGTGATTTGAATCCAGAATCATACTTTGGGGCTGTTGTTTTTTAAATGTCTCTTGAATCTACCTGCTAACCGTTTCAAACAAGAATTATTATTATTAGATTTTTAGCGTGCCTATAGTATATATGTTTTGTAAACTCAAGATGGCGACATACTGTATCTAATATTCCAGTGTCCTATTTTCCGCAGAACAACAATTTTGATTTTCTAGCCTAAGGGAGATCTGGAGCCCATTATAGCAATAGCAATAGCAGTTAGACTTATATACCGCTTCATAGGGCTTTCAGCCCTCTCTAAGCGGTTTACAGAGTCAGCATATTGCCCCCAACATCCGGGTCCTCATTTACCCACCTCGGAAGGATGGAAGGCTCAGTCAACCCTGAGCCGGTGAGATTTGAACAGCCAAACTGCCGAACTAGCAGTCAGCTGAAGTAGCCTGCAGTACTGCACTCTAACCACTGCGCCACCCTCGGCTCTTTCATTCTCTCCTGCTTTCTATGCCAGCACCTTTGCTACTACACCTCTCCCTTCTCCCTTTCCCTCCTCTCCCCTCCCTCCCCCCTCTCTCTTCTCTCCCACCCTTATAAAAAAAACAGAGAATAAATGTTACCTGGATCAAGTGTTCTTCATAGGTTCTTTAGGGAATTAGGCAATAAGAGATATTCTAATTATTTTACTTGGCAGAATGAATAGGCAGTTCCTAAAGTGGAAGTAATTAGTTCATGCAAAATAAATTTTAAAAACTCAAACTGCAGCTCACTTTCTGGAATAATCGAAGTAGAAACAGTACAGAAATGACACCGGCTTGCAAGTAACTTGGTTAAAGGTTGCAAAAATCTGAAACAAAAAATAACAGTGATAGAAATGATTTCACTCAGGTCCAGAGATTTTGCTATAAAACGGGGAGGTGAGGAGAGAGAGAGAGAGAGAGAGAGGTTTGAAATAAATAGGAATGACTTTAGCATTAAATACATGCCAAAAATGAAAATCCATGACATTTTCAGGATTGCACCAACAGCTCTGAGAGAGTCATTTTCCCTGGTTGCTCATACCGGTGACTGTTCGTAAGCCAAATGGTCCAGGTGTTGCTATTGGGATATATTTCCCAAGGACTAAGTACTAAAACTTTTTCTTGGTGCCTCTTGAGAGAAACAGTTAGCATGGGTTGAGTGATCTGGTTAGATAAATGGATTCTTTCTACAAAGAAACCAGACATAGTAAGATATTACACAGCCATAGCAAATCTTTCTAATCTAATTCTTCCAGAACATTCTGTTTGCAATACATTTAGATCTGAATCTCAAAAACTAACACCAAAGAGCAAGAAATATTTTATGCTTAAAAAGCCAAATTAATTTTAAAAAATGTATCTTAACATTGGACATAAGCATCTAGGACTATTCCCTCTTGAGTCATTCCCCATTCTTCCCATCTCCAGAACTATAGATAAATCAGGGAACAAACTACGAAGGGTACTTGGGAAGTGACATGTTGGGAGAACTTTTCGGTCTCAACATTCCATGTAAGATCGGGTTTGGGGGAGGAACTCCAGTCATTTAACACAGAAATTCCCCAGGGCATTCTAGACTTCACTTTTAGTGCCATAAAACCTACTAAGAATGAACTAAACACTTTAGAAAGAGATAGGCGGAACAATAGATTCTCACCAGTGGTGGGTTTCAAAAATTGTTGGAACCTACTCTGTGGGTGTGGTCTCCTTTGTGGGAGTGGCTGCCACCCATGTGACCGGATGGCAGTGGCTTGCCACCCATGTGACCAGATATGAAATTATGAATTATACTTCAGTCAGTCCAAGTAGCTATTCAGAAACTCCTGGCATTGAATCATGCAAGTCTTAAAGCTGTCAAGTTACAAGATCCTTGCCAGTGGTGGGTTTCAAAAAATTTTTGGAACCTCTTCCTGTAGGTGTGGCCTGCTTTCCTGGGTCCACTGGTGGAACTCTTCTAACCGGTTCGGTAGATTTGACGAACCGGTTCTACCGAATAGGTGCGAACTGGTAGGAACCCACCTCTGATTCTCAGTATCAAAGCATGATTCTTGAATGTTGCAAACGTATAAATTCACTAAGGTCTTCAGTCTTCCCCTTCCTGTAACCAATACTCCATATTATAACCAAAATCTTACTTTCAGTGATTCTTTAAGAAAGAACTATATATGTCTATAAAATCCATGCATCATCTTCCAGTAGAATATTTTAAAATAGGAATTGCTAAGGAAAGCCAGTTTGGTTAAGGCATAGGCTAAAAGGGGACAGTGAGTTGTAGTCCTGCCTTAGACACAAAGCCAGCTGGATGACCTTAGGGCACTCCACTTTCTCTTACTCCTAAGAAGAAGGCAATGGCAAACCACTTTTTAAAACTTTGCCAATAAAAATCAGGAAAGGATCTGATTGAAACAGAAAGGTGGGGGAGAACAGAGTGTTAAATGTCAGCTTGTAAGCCCTCTGAGACAATTCCAGATAATTTATATTTGAACTAATTTTACATGACGTATAATCAACTTTTTTCCATAATAGCTCAACCAGTGGTGGGTTTCAAAAATTGTTCGAACCTTACTCTGTGGGTGTGGCCTCCTTTGTGGGAGTGGCTTGCCGCCATGTGACCAGATGGGAGTGGCTTGCCGCCCATGTGACCGGATATGAAGATGCCGACGACACTTGTCAGAACCACCTTAAATTACCTCACACAGCACTGTCATGCATAAGAATAGGATGTGAACTTGTTTTTTAAAAGGCATCTTTGGTTTGCGTTAAAACAACTTCACACACGCAATGTTCTGATTGCACCACAAACGCAGTAGTCATCCTTACCTTTCACAGACGGCACTGAGTTTTATAAAATATGCATGATCGTGTAGAATAATCATATCCAAGGACCTAGTGGTGGTTCAAAAAGTTTGGAAAGATCCTCTGTAGGTATGGCCTGCTTTCCGGGTCCACTGGTGGAACCTCTTCTAACCGGTTCGGTAGATTTGACGAACCGGTTCTACCAAATAGGTGCGAACTGGTAGGAACCCACTCTGAGCTCAAGCGCAATTGATTTGAAGTATCTGAATTATGGAAAGACATGAATGAAAGATCTTGCTTTAAAATGCATTTGGAAGTTGGACACAATACAAATTATGCTATCAAAGTACTGATTTATATTTGCTGGAACACTTGTTAATTTTCAGGAATAAAGACTAACTGTGGAATTGTCCTGTTCTTTGTTACAGACATTTAATCCAAATGTTATATCTATTTTTGTTCCTGAATTGAACTTCCTCTTATTTCCATTTATTTTTGAAAAGTGTAAATTAAATCGAAAATTATTTGCTGCAGAAATGTTGTCTAAGATTTCCTTTTAATTTTTCCCCCCAGTGGTCTCTTTGCTGGCAACATAACAGAAATGCATTATTTGGAAGATGGTACTACCACTATTGTCACGCGTAATTATACGGTAAGCTTTGTGAATTCCTGTGGTTGGAAGTCAATGTATCATACTTTATAGTTAAAGGGAAAAAAATGGGAACCATGCAAATAAAGTGAGTAGCCTATATTTGATTTTAGATTTTGGCCTGCTGTACTTGTACTCATCCTTTTGTTCAAATTCACATCTATGGAAGGAGTGCTCCAATCGAACCATGATATATAATATATTTAAATAACAATAAGATTTGTGCACTTAATGCTCTTGAAATGTGCCTGTTAGAGGTTTTAAACAAGTTGAAAGCATCTCCTGTTGCAAATATGTAGCATAAGAACCAGATTTGTGATAAGGAAGCTCTCCAAAAAAAAAAAAAGATTATAAAGACTTCCTGGCCTTTCTTCAATACAGGAGCTAGAGAGCCTTTTTATTTCTTTTCATTTTCATGGGATCAGCCCTGAAAATACATTATGGATGAGGCTTTGGAAGAAGCGTTGATGAAAGAATTCAAGCTTTGCCTGTTATTTATTAAAATATTAACAAATATCTTCACAAAGCATTCTTTTCAATAAAAATATAAGACTGTAATGACGTTATTTTTTCTAGCTATAAAAAGGTTTCTTAATTAAAGCAGTAGATAAACTTAATTATTAGACCGTATTGTCTTTTGATTAATTCAAACTGAATTTGCAACATTGACATTATATGTTAGAAGAGAGCTATTGAGTTCAGTGCTTTTCATAATAACTATGTAGATAATAATACATGAAGTTCCAGAATGACTTTTGTCTTATATTGAGGTTGTCGGTATGAGCTATTTTGGAATGTGTAACTAATCACAGTTTCATTAAAGGTTCTTTCAGAGATTTTCCTGCAGTTGCTCCCTATTTTAAGGTGAAACAAGAAACATATTCTAAGGATGTAACTTGACAAAAGATGGAAATACTCTTTTTTTTTTTCATTCTCGGTATTTTGAGTGGGGGAAATGCAAATAAATCATTTTTCCAACACTATTTTTTTTTCTCGGAATGAACATGCAGCTGGCAAAGGGAAACTGTTCCAAATTCAAAATAAATTTTGAGCTGCATTCCCCTGCAATTGCATTCTGAGCCAAAATATGTAGTTATGGGATTAAAGGCTTCTTCCATGAATTACCACTCAGCTTCTGAGTGCAATTTGAAGTGATATCCATCACCTTAAATCCCTTCCTGATTCAGTTTCTGCATATCTATGGGATCTTCTCTCAATAACAATCTTTTTGCAAAGAGGACTTATAGCTACCCCTTCACTTAAGGAAGGCCACACTTGAATGGAAAGAAAACTAAAGAATATTGATATGGGATGTGCTCTGCAATATGCCTCAGTTCAATGGTAGTTTACCACAGAATCTCAGGTTGGCCATGATGGAAAATAAATGTTTGAAACATATCCTGATATAAGGATGGGAGTAGATGTGGGCTAATAAGCAAAGACTGAATCCTTTAAGGTTGGATGCTCTGCTTCCTGCTATCCAAGGGTTTCCAACCTTGGCGACTTGTAAGATGGGAGGACTTCACTCCCATGAATTTCCCCATCCAGCTATTTGGGAAGCCCTGTGCTATTCTGTCTTTAGCAATAGCAATAGCAGTTAGACTTATATACCGCTTCAAAGGGCTTTCAGCCCTCTCTAAGAGGTTTACAGAGTCAGCATATCGCCCCCAACAATCCGGGTCCTCATTTTACCCACCTCGGAAGGATGGAAGGGCTTCCACAAAATCTATGGTGCCATTTAGAACTGGTTTCCAGCTCCCTCCCCCCACCCCTCTGCACCACGCTTGCCCCGCCCGCTGTTCACTGATTGGCTGGCTCACCAATCGCCCCACCCACCTCTAAGAGTCCTATCTAAATCTTAAAGTCTTAAAGCTGTCAAGTTTGAACACCCCTGGGGTTTTTTTTTCTAAAGGGTTAGGGGTGCAAGGGTCTTGTAACTTGACAGCTTTAAGACTTGCACCGCTTCAATGCCAGAGTTCCTGAGCCAACATGACTGGAGGAAGAATTCTGGAGCTGAAGTCCACAAGTCTTAAAGCTTTCAATTTTGAATACCCCTGGGGTTTTTTTTCTAAAGGGTTAGGGGTGCAAAGGTCTTGTAACTTGACAGCTTTAAGACTTGTGTGCTTCAAATGCCAGAGTTTCTGAGCCAACATTTTAGTTGCTAAGCAAGAGCGTTGTTAAGTGAGTTTTACCACATTTTACAAGTTGACCACGCCCATCCAGTCACATGACTGCCAAGCCACTCCCACTCGGTCACATGGCTGGCAAGCCATTCCCACCAGGTCACATATCCGGTAGGCCACTCCCACAAAGCAGGCCACACCTACAAAAGGCGTTCTAAAAAAAATTGAAACCCACCACTGTCTAGAATACTTGTCATTTCTTACATGTCTTCGTTTAAAAAGCTTTTTTGCTAAGCTAATATTTTCTTTATACGGTGATCAAATTTGCCAAAAATTGATACACCTGAACTATTAGAAATCGACGGTGATCGTTTCATATGATTACTTTCTCTAACAAATCAGGGTAGTCTTTAGAAGGCTGCTGTCTGAGATTGTAATTGAAAATCATGCCCTGATACTGAAAGGTTAATTAATGCAGCTTCGATGTGAATGAACCAAGAAATAAAGGTTGGTGAGATGATTGTTATGCAGAAATATAGAGATAACTTTCTGTGCATTAATAAGATAACAACCTTTCACAAAGGATGGGGGGAAGAAAGTTTTTTTTTAAGTGGCATTCGAAGGAGCTGGAAATGCTGCTTATGACACAAACCTGGTTTTATAACCAGATCCATAACTTGAAAGAAGATGTTACATTTCATCAGCAATGGCATTAACCTTGAATTCCAGGCAAATTCTCAACTTTATTGACTATCTTCTATTATGGTTCTTTTGGTAAGCATCTGGATTTATTAAAAAGAAATACAATAACCTGCCACAAAGTGAAACAGGAGTGGCCTTTTGAAAATAGAAATCCTTTTCATTCCTGTTCTTAATAACAAGCTGCTTCCAAGTCAGCACAGGATGATAAAATATTCTTTCTCTTTCCTCTCCACTCTTATTTCTCATGATCAATTTCTTGGTGGAGCTGTAAAATAGGAAATGGTTTTATTGCATTGTGTGGTATGCTTAATTATGTCTTATGGATCTGCATAATTTAAAATAGATCTGTACGCCAAGCGCCTAAAGGTGAATGACAGTGTAATTTGCTCTGCTGTTTAATTTTAAAAACTGTTCTCATCATAGTTTTCTGATTAATATAAAAAGAAAAGCAGGCGTGTCCAGGAGAATTGCTTTAAATACTTGTCTGATCTTTGTCTTGTTGAAGGAGATAGCACATAATATTGCCCTGAGTTCGTGTAAATCAGGCATGAATCCCTGAAAATTTTCATGCCTTGTTTCAACTAGGCAGAAAGATGCTTTCAGCATGATTATTCCCTCAATCACTGGAATTCAGAACAGATCTTTATAATAATATAATAAAGAACAGAACACATCATACATCTATAGTAACATACATCTATCGAAGAGCCGAGGTGGCGCAGTGGTTAGGGTGCAGTACTGCAGGCCACCTTAGCTGACTGTGATCTGCAGCTCAGCGGTTCAAATCTCACCGGCTCAAGGTCGACTCAGCCTTCCATCCTTCCGAGGTGGGTGAAATGAGGACCCGGACTGTGGGGGCAAGTTGCTGACTCAATTTGCTAAAAATTTGTAAACCGCTTAGAGAGAGCTGAAAGCCCTATGAAGCGGCATATAAGTCTAATAAATAAATAAGTAAGTAAGTAAGTAAGTAAGTAAGTAAGTTTATACATGGAATATTGGAATTGATCGTTTTTTTCTCTGTCTCATTAGAATCATTGCTTCTATCATGGCCATGTACAAGAATATGCTGATCTGCAGTAATTTTGAGTACATGCTCTGGACTCAGGTAAGGCAAATATTTGAGATGATGGGCATAAGATATAATCACAAGTGCTTAGTCTAGATCAGTGTTTTCTCAACCTTGGCACTTGAAGATGTCCGGACTTCAACTCCCAGAATTCCCCAGGCAGCATTTGCTGGCTGGGGAATTCTGGGAGTTGAAATCCGGACATCTTCAAGTTGCCAAGGTTGAGAAACACTGGTCTAGATTGTGTAAGAAATTGAGATAAGGTATTGCCAGTACTTAGATGGGTAGCCACCTATAAAGACTAGAAATTTCTATTAAACAAGTATTTCGGAATCTCTGATTCTCTTGCCTCCTGGTACCTTCTGTGATTTTGGAATAACCCAAGTTCACTTGATCATTATACATTTTTATGGTATACATTTATCCCTTCAGGAATTCTGTCCTACTCTTTGTTCTTTCATCTGTTTCATCCATTACTTGCATTTCTCTGCATCTCTATTCTTCTCTATAATATCCCTGTCTCTTTGTTCTCTGTGATGGCAATTGTCTTTCCTTGCTGCATTATTCAAAGTTTTTGAGAGAAGTTCAAGTATGCCAGTGTTGAATTATATATGAACATCAACTGTAATAATATAATTATGAATATTAAGCATGTTATATAAAGCATAAACTGAATGTCATCACCAAAGTGACAATATTCATATGTCAAATGTTGTGATGCAAAAAAACCACAATTATGTCATTGACATCATGATATCATTGTAGGTGTGTGTTGTTACATTGACACCATCATGGTTTGTATGGATGCTATTGGTGGGTTGCTACCATTTAGCAGACTCAGGGAACAAATAATCTGAGTGTTGACACTAGTCTAAAAAATATTATTTGAATGTATCCCCAAAAGAGAAGCTAGGAATGAAATTTGTATTGGTTAAGTTAATCAACCTATTTTCTGAGAAATCTAAATGTCAACACATAGATGTACTGTTCACATAGTATGTAAGATGTTTACTAATCTAGGGAACATGTTTTCTTTGAGAAACTCAATAAGATCAAGCATATTTAATAATGCAGGGAAAGTAACAAATCTGTTGGGAAATCTTTAATTGGTGGTTTTTTATATCCGGATTCAGTTCATAAATCTATTATTTTATATAGCCAGCAATTGGGAACACTGGAGTTTGCTAAATCATTCTGAGTTTATCATGGTGTAATTTACTGTAAGTTTGCATTGTGAATATATTAGAAAAGCAAGGTTGGAATTAAGCATAATTGTTTTTCATTTGCTTCAGGGTGAATATTTTTAGTGTCATTGCGATATCGCCAAGTGATACATAACCAATTAAGTGGCTAGCTCAATGATTTAGTATTTTGTGAAGTAGACAGTATAAACTATTTCTAGATTTCCTCTCAGTTTGTTTTATCTTCATCTCAAAAACATTTAGTGATTGGTACTGTACCTATTCTGCTGTTTCTCCTGTCTATTTAAATGAGATATCTGTGTGAGATGATATGTCACACAGAATCATCTGTTGTTTTAATTTAATAAACCTAATTCACAGCTTGGTAGCACCATTTAATCCTAATAACCTTAGTTTACATTATTAGAATAAGAGCTAGTTAATAATAACTAGCAAGCAATGAAAGTCATTTTCTAGGACTTAACAATTATTGCATGGTCTTTCTTACTACGGTTTAGGCCAAAGGGAATTTTGTTTTGTTTTTCGACATTCAGAAATATTCATAACACTATGCATCATTATAATTGGAATTCTTTTGATGTGATAGGTAGTTTAATATTAAGACACTTGAACTTCTCAAACCCATTTCAATAATGTGGGGGAGAAAATACATCTTGATATAAACAAAGAACAAAAGGAAGATATATTTACAGAGGTTTCAAAGAGACTAGTGATAGTGCAGAGAAATAAGAATTAGTAATTTAGTAATTAATAAATTTATATGCGCCCAATCCTGTAGGACTCTGGGTGGCTTACAAAAACAAGATAAAAGATGAGAGTTAAAAATAGAAAAGAGAAACAAATTTAAAAACAACACACCTACATTCAGTCTAGGTGGGGCTGGACCTCATTCATGGGGTCAACAGCCCCAGGCCTGCCGGAATAGCCAGGTTTTAGTGGCTTTTCGGAAGGCTGAGAGAGTGGGAAGGGTCCGGATCTCTACGGGTAGATCGTTCCACAGGGCCGGAGCAGCTACAGAGAAGGCCCTCCCCGAGGGGGCCGCCAGCCGCGTCGATGGCACCCGGAGAAGGCCCAACCTGTGAGATCTTATTGGCCGTTGGGAGGTATGTGGCAGGAGGCGGTCTCTTAGATATCCAGGTCCTAGGCCGTGTAGGGCTAGGAAATGGTGCTGTGGGCCGTGGCACGACAAAAACCGCGTCGTCAAATAGCAGTGATAAAACCACGTCACTAAAGCTGCGATGTCATCACCGCATGTCATCACCGCCGCGACAACAGCGGCGACAGAAGGGTGCTTTAAAACAGCGCGGCGGCAGAAAGCCGATTTAAATTAAGGTAAGTGTTAGGATTAGGTTTAGGGGTTTGCTTTAGGGTTAGGGTTAGGGTTAAGATTAGGGTTAGGGTTAGGGTTAGGTTAGGTTTAGGGTTAGGTTAGGCTGAGTGCTTCGGAAGGCACGGATTTGCCCTCCGCCCTTATGTCAGTGCGGTAAGGTCGCATTTGCTTTAGCGATTCGGACGGCACGGATTAGCACTCGCGCTTATGTCTCCGCGGATAAGGGCTTCGCGGTATTGTGTGGAACCGCTGTGGGCCACAAAGTTAAAGAGGGATAGAGATCAAGGATTAATTAGTTGTAAAAGTGTTTATGCCAATAAAACAAGATGCAGACCTTTAAAATGGAAAAATAGTCTTTAGTGTGATCTGAATAAGGTACATTTGCAGTGCTTAGGACCATGATTTTATATTCAAATACAGTACAGGTTTATATCTCAATTAGAGAGAATCCTGACTGACTTCAAATGATCAAGATCTATTTTTGGGAATTTAAAAAGTATGATAAATAAAGCTAACTAAGGCCATTAATCATGATACCTATAAATTACATCCACCAGAAGGAATAGCATTGCTTACACTAGTCATTGAAACACAAAGCTGAAGAGAATGCAAGTTTGTGGGCAGAGTTTGTGGGCCACTGTGAGTATACAGTGAGGAGCCAAGGTGGCACAGTGGTTAGAGTGCAGTACTGCAGCCATCACCTGACTGCTAAGCTGCAGTTCGGCGGTTCAAATCTCACCGGCTCAAGGTTGACTCAGCCTTCCATCCTTCCGAGGTGGGTAAAATGAGGACCAGGATTGTTGGGGGCAATATGCTGACTCTGTAAACCGCTTAGAGAGGGCTGAAAGCCCTATGAAGCGGTATATAAGTCTAACTGCTATTGCTATTGCTATTGCTATACTGTATGTTGAACTGAATGGATCCTTGGCTTGATTCAGCACAGGTCGTATGTTGTTATGGTGAAAGATTGCTGTGAAAGATTTCTTTAGAAACACATATAGTGAAGAAACAAACTTCTAAGAGCCAGGTTGAGGAGGAAATGTTTTTTTTAATGCTATTGTAATTCTAATCCATATGAATGGCAGCTTAATTAATCTGCATTCTTAAATTTATTTCCATTAACTAATTAGAAAGCCTTGCATAATAGGAATGTTACGTTTTTAAAAATGAGGGGATAATCACTATATGGTTTGAGTTGTTGTTGAGGAACTGGGGCCGGGGTTAGTAAGGTAATTGGCTACATAAATCCACAGTAGGTTACTTGTTCTCTGTAGCTGTGTGAAACCGAGAAATAAATGTACGGCTCGGCTGGAACCTAAAGATGCCTTTTATTTGATTACAGCTTGCCTGAGCCTATGTGACATTTCATTGACATTTATAATAAGGAGTTCATGGGGGTAGGGGGGTGGGCAAAGGGGGAAGACAATCACTAAAGGTGAATAACAATGACATTGAACAAATTTGCATAGATATTTCAGACAGCAGATGGAAGTGCATAATGGTGGTATTTGTATGATGTCATCAACACATATACTGTCATTTGAGAGTTATTTCACCTTGTGGCGGACACTGCTGATTTCTGCAGACTGACAATTTTTTTCCCTAATGTTTCTTTCTCCTTGATCTTTGTTGTGCACATAACTTACTAACTGGAAGTTGAAATCCAACATAGCAGGAGGACTTCGTGTCGAGAAAGATTCCCAATTACTATTTCATTCTTTAGTTCCTACCCTTAGGTTGTGGAAAATTTTAAATCACAAAATGCTAGCTTTTGAAAGCTTATAAATTAAGGAAAGTGCGTTCAAATTCACAGCTGCAGTCATTCACTGTGAACATGTATATGTGCACCTCGCCCCACGATATTATTGAGAATTTCTTTCAGCAGGAATTCATAGGCATATTTATTATTTATTTATTTATTTATTATTTTTATTTTATTTATTTAATTGATGCCGCCCACTCTCAAAGATTAAGATTAAGATTAAGATTTAATTTATTTTTATGCCGCCCTTCTCGGGAGGGACTCAGGGCGCGAACAACTCAAAAGGGGAAAGGGGATCAAAACAATACATATATTAAAAATACACAAGAATCACACACAGCCACACAGGTCGAGAGGGGGGGAACTCATCAAACCCCCAGGCCTGCCGGCACAGCCGGTTTTGACGGCTTTCCGAGGCCCTGAGGAGAGGTGAGGGTACGGATCTCCGCGGGGAGTTCATTCCAAAGGTGGCTCGGGCTGCAACAGATGGCATTGGCTGGTAGATGGAACCCGGAGTTGAGGCTGACCTGTGCGATTCTAACGGCTGTGGGAGGTAATTGGCAGAGGCCAGTATCTCAAGTACCCAGGTCCAATACCATGAAGAGACTCAGGGCGGCTTACAAGTAAAAAAGAGGAAGGGAAGGACATACAAAAACAAGACAACATTAAAAGAACACAACATTCACAACTTTAGGATGGGGCTGGACAAATCAACAGCCCAGGCCTGCCGGAACAGCCAGGTCTGGTCGCTTTGCAGAAGGCCGGAAGGGTAGTAAGGGTCCGGATCTCAAGGGGAGATCGTTCTGGCCGGAGCAGCAACAGAGAAGGCCTCCGCCGGGTGTCGCCAGCCGACATTACCGGCAGATGGAATCCGAGAAGGCCTAATCTGTGCGATCTTTATAGGCCTCAGGGAGGTAAATGGCAGGAGGCGGTCTCTCAAGTAGCCAGGTCCGATACATGTAGGGCTTTAAAAGTAGCACTTTGAGCATGTCCGAGGACCATGGGAAGCCAGTGCAGCTCGCGGAGGATAGGTGTGATCTCCATATTAATGGAGAGTTTGGTGATGTGCATCCACAGATACAATATCCCTTACCACTCTTCTCTCATGAAGTCTTTGAAAATTATTTTAAAAATGCAGTACCTCAACATCTTGGGAAAAATCCTGAAATGCTATATTTTGGTAATGATATGATAAGATAAGATCAGAGGTGGGTTCCTACCAGTTCACCCTATTCAGTAGAACCAGTCATCAAATCTACCGAACCGGTTAGAAGAGGTTCCACAGTGGACCGGAAAGAAGGCCACATCTACAGAAGGCTTCCAAAAATTTTTGAAACCCACAACTGCCACAACACACACACACACCACAGAGACAGCAGGAGACAGAGAGAAAGAAAGAGAAAGAAAGGAAAGAAATAAATAAAAGAAGGAAAAAAGAGAGAGAAGAAAAAAAGAAAAAGGAGAGAGAAAAAGGAAGGAAAGAGAAGAAAGAGAGAAGAAAGAAAGAAAGAAAGAAAAGAAAGAAGAAAGAAAAGAGAAAAGAAAGAAAGAAAAAGAAGAAAGAAGAAAGAAAAAAAAAAGAGAAAGAAGAAGAGAAGAAAGAAAGAAAAGAGAAAAGAAAGAAAGAAAGAAAGAAAGAAAAAGAAAGAAAGAAAGAAAACACATGGCCGGCAAGCCACTCCCACCAGGTCACATGGCGGCAAGCCACTCCCACAAGGAGGCCACACCCACAGAGTAGGTTCCAAAATTTTGTAACCCACCATTGGATAAGATATGTGGTATATGATATAATACATTATATTAATAACCAGCCAGGGCATAAAGCAACCAAAAGAAGCTGTAAAAATATTATGAAATGTGGGGAGACCTAATCTATAGGATTGCTGGGAATCAGACACGATTGAATGGATAGTATCCTTATCATAATATTTTGGTTCCCTCCACCATGCATAATTATGTGATGATATCTGAAAAATTCCCGAGCTCTACTTAAGGTCTTCAGACAGCACTACGTGCTACACTAAGCTTGAAGGAGCAGGAGTGAATTTATTCTATAAATATTTTATCTGCAGTGTTATTTGAAAAACCCAGCTAAATGTTATTGAAGCTAAGCTTCTCTCTTTGCTTTGTTCTACATTTTTTATCCATTGTCTGTACAGGGGGAAAAAAACTGTACATAAATCTTTGGCTGATACCAAGATTATAGTACCATGATTCCTAACTGCAAGACTTTTAATCTTATTAGTGCTATCACTCACATTTTAACTCTAGGTTTAAATTCCTGGATAGCGGACATAAAGGCCCTACTGGATAAATAGGATTTGCAGTATGAAAGATTTAGTGTGCATAACTAGTGTCTCTTGATGATATGATGAATATGCCCATCCTTTTCTTTGGATGCTAAATAGATTTCAGAATACTAATGTGTCTACTCTATATTTATGAAAATAAAATGAATTCATTATACAGGAGAGGCATTTAAAAGGAGACTACAGCCATGCTGGTATTTTCTAAGCAAGGCTATTAAGCAGTTGCCTTAATTGTTTTGTCCTTTGCACACTGAAACAAAATCTTAGAAAGCATGTAGAAAAAAATGAGGAAGCGATAATGTCAAGGATGATCAGAATTTCAGATATGAGTCTACTTAAATATATACCAGAATAACAGCGGGAGCAACAGCTCAAATTAACCTATTTTTGTATTGAATAAATGACAGAATGATTGAGTCAGAAAGATTCTCTCTTGAAAGAAGATTTCCTGACACTTACTCTTTATTATGATAGGCTGGTTGAGATCTAACCTTAACTATGTTGGAAATTACTGTTCTCTCAATCCTAGCCTATTGATTACAGCGTCACTGACTGAGGCTCATATTGGTAGCGTAATAAATAGTTTAATTGTTTAACTATCAAGATTATGTTCATTCAGTGTCTTATACAGTAATATCTACAGCAGATATGGGTATTTCCTTTCCTGTAAATGGGAAGGAATGGGATGGGGTTGGGTGGGTGGATGGATGGGATAGGATATGAATATTATTTATAAGATTATCTTATCTCTTATCTTTTACTTATTTTCCTTCCATTCAGCAAATCTATCATGCACACCTGAAAAACTGGGAAAATTCACTTTCTGGGGCCCAGAGAACATGGATTACATGTCAGTATCCCAATTGGCAGAATTGATCATGAATTAATTCTTTACCCCAATGGTGACATTTACCAATTACTTGAATTACTCACTCTTCACATCCTACCAAGAAACAAGTATCCAAAAGAGTTGATAAAAGGCTTGACAAAACAGGGTTAAGCAACTGTGTATCCTGGCCCCCTATGTTAAAGAGTATACATCAGTGTTTCTCAACCTTGGCAACTTGAAGACGTCTGGACTTCAACTCCCAGAATTCCCCAGCCAGCATGCTGGCTGGGGAATTCTGGGAGTTGAAGTCCAGACGTCTTCAAGTTGCCAAGGTTGAGAAACACTGGTATACATACTCTTTCCAAATTTGAATTTTACATCCTACGCATTCAACTAGAGACTAATTTCCACATACCCCATTGATGACATAGCTACTCTCTTCTCCAAATAAACTAGACTCTGCTACAGCTATCGAGCTTTGGCTGAACATTGCTAATTGAGGGTCTGAAATTTATGATTATGATTCATTTACTTGTTCAAATAGTGGTTGTCCAACTCTAGTGGAATAAATATGCAAAACCAAAGCTGTGCTTTATCATCAAGGGATGCTACCAACACAGGTGGAAAATCAATAGCCATTCCATTAAGTAAGTAAATTTCTGCCTACTTCTAGTCATCCAATTCCTGAATACGGCAAACATAAGGGGTCACAGCCCAATTCCAGAAAGCTACCAGTGCAGTCATCACATTAGCCAGCTGCAAAAAGAACATATTGTTCCCAGCATCCATTAAAGTTTTCAGTGCTGAAATGCTGAGCCTATTGTTCAAGCACCCAGTTTAGTGCATAGTCTGATGATTCACGTTTTGACATCTAATCAATCATCAAAACTTTACGGCAAGGTTCCCACTCCAGTGCAAATGTGCTTCTTTGGAAGAAACTGGGTTGCCCTCTAAAGCAGCTCAAAAGGAGATCTCTTAACTGAGATTCTGACAAAGACTTTTTTGTGTGTGTGTGTTCTTTAGGTGAAATGCTGGCCCAGCTTATTTTGGAAAATAAGTTTACTTCCACACGGAAGAACATTGCCAACGATTTGTCCTTCTGTGACTTTTCGTACACTTGTTCTTAATAGTATTCAGAAGAGGCAAAGTCATGCAAATAATTAAATAGACAGTTTTTGACCTGGATAAATAGAATGACAGATCTATTTGTGGCGCCTTCTTTATCCCATTGTTTTTACTCAAAGCACCAGATCTAGCACAGAGGCATGTTGTGACTTCTCTCTATTGAACAGCATGATCATGTTGGATCCAGGAGCTATGTTGGCTGTCTGGCAATGCCTGCTTTGTGGAAAAGCATCCTCTGGAGATCTGAATCCTGACCTTATTCGCCTTTCGTAAAGTTCTGAAGCCCCGTTTCCTAAAGGTTCAACTGAAATGGTTGGGTTAGCCCTATTGTTGTTGTTGATGATGTGTTT
>NC_045550.1:5097086-5099586 GCF_009769535.1 Thamnophis elegans
AAATGTTTCAAACTTCATTATATCCCAATATGAGTCAGCTTCATTGATTATGAAAGAGGAGAACTAGATCAACTGGCAAGTGCTCATTCTCAAAGTTCTCTCAATGACCATCAGTCATGGATTAAAAATAGGAAGAACTGCATCACCTTAAAAGCTAACTATTACCATATCTGATTTTGTGTATCTATAAGTGATTTTGTGTATCATAACCCTAGTCATCAGATTTTGGGAATGTGATCTTGAGGGAACATTTATACATTCGCAATTGTTGGAGAAGAGAAAAAGCAATGAAACAATGAGGAGAGGGGTCAGAGACAGAATTATTTTAAGGGCTGAAAAAAAGAATGGTTTAAACAGTAAAACTAAACAAACCACAAAACTTGTTGTTTCAAGGAAGTGGCTGTGTCTCTGTGCGGCAGCAAAAACAGCTATGAATCTTACAGCGTGGCAGAGATCAATGAAGCTTAGAATGAGATTTCCATTCTAAGAGGCAGATTGATATGGCTGGAAGAGAGAAAGGGGGAAGGATAAGTGGTGGAAGTAAAAAATGAGAGAGAATACTACATAAGTTGCAGTTAAGTCGGGCCTAGTTATTATTGCCCTAACGTGGTCATTGTCACACAGAAATCGAGTTAACCTAATTTGATTCGAAGGTTTGCCCTGGGTTTAATCCGTGAAAAATGGTATTGAATCATAGAATGAACTCCAGTTTAATTGAAGTGAGTCTTTTTAGTTCTTTTTCTAAAATATCACTATCTTGAGGTCAAAGACAAAAGTGTCTTGGGGAGTTGAAGTTTTTCCCTAGTTGACGTTTGATATGGCCTTTCTTGCTTTTCAGATTTGTATCAATTAATATATTGGATAAAGCCTTCTATGTAACAGAATAAATAGACAATAAGAATGCGTTTTGTCTTTGATTTCCAAGCAATGAGACTTGGGAGAAAGGAAAGAATAAAGTCTGATTAGATTATTATCTCACACACCTCTAAAATAATTCTCTCTGTCCTTACTATATCATCTTTTCTTCTTCCTCAACTCTGGGGATTTGAATGTTTGTTTGTTTTTCATTCTGGACCAGTCTCCATAAATCTGATTTAAAAAATCCTACAATCTGCAAAGGCTGTGTGATAATAGCATTGATTAGTCTTCAAGATGCCACAATAGCAATAGCAATAGCAGTTAGACTTATATACCGCTTCATAGGGCTTTCAGCCTTCTCTAAGCGGTTTACAGAGTCAGCATATTGCCCCAACAACAATCCGGGTCCTCATTTCACCACCTCGGAAGGATGGAAGGCTGAGCAACCTTGAGCCGGTGAGATTAGAACTGCTGGACTGCAGCTAACAGTCAGCTGAAGTGGCCTGCAGTACGGCACCCTAACCACTGCACCACTCTTTGTTACTGCCAAAAATGTAAGACGTTTATTTTTTTAAAACCAGTAACACTATAATTAAGAATGTATTTTTCTGGCTCCAAGACTGTTGCAATATAGCTTCTAATTTTTCCTCCTAATAAAAGAAACAGAGGTTTCAATTTATAGACTACAGGCAGACATAAATCAATGATGTTTTCAACATTTATCCCAATTACTAGAGAATTAATCTTATTTTATGAATATGAGATTTCAATAGAAGTTACGTTTGTGCACCTGTAGTATGCCATATTTTCAGAAACAGCAACTAGCATTCTGATGTTTAGTTTTGGGGAGACAATAAGTGCCAAATTAATTATGAGTGAAACATTGATCAGGTTGTGCAATTTCTATGCAATAAACCTCACCCTTAGTTAGTTAAATGTTCCTAGGATCTCGATGGAACTTCTAATTGATGAAAGGCTTGCCTGCACAAAATATTTAGAAAGCTGTAATTGTTTTGCTTTATTAAACAAAGCATCTATTTTTTGTGCAAACAACTGTTTTCCTCTCACAAAACAATGGTACAAATATAATTGCTGTGATATTTCTGGCATTTCCTAGGCTTTTCTCTTATTTGTACTTTTTGACAATGTTCACTGAACTGGTTATTTTAGATAGCCTTATGTTACAGTTTATACTGAGATTTCCATGCATATAGGATTATACTGTAAACTTGACTGACATAAGGATTATTATCCTCTTATTCCAAACCTAAAACATAGCATTGCTATTCTGGCCATACTTACTAATAATATCTTTTGAACACCATGGGGTTTAGTGCTGAACAAGTATGCTCGGGAGATCTCTGTTGTTCATTGCAAATTCTAAGCATGCTGACGTTTAGCCATACACAATATATAATGATTGAATCAAAACTTCATTAGTAAGTACTTAACAATTATTCCTTATCAACAGCACAAAACCTTTTCTTAATATTGATGGCATTTTTTATAGAATAGAATAGAATTCTTTATTGGCCAAGTGTGATTGGACATACAAGGAATTTGTGTTTCTTGAATTTGTGTACATAAAAGAAAAGATACATTCGTCAAGATCATAAGGTACAACACTTAATGATCGTCATAG
>NC_045550.1:5102086-5244586 GCF_009769535.1 Thamnophis elegans
GATTGTGTTCGACCTTGGGGGTAGGCTGGTGGTGGCGTGGATGGAGCCCTACCGAGCTCAATTTTCACTGGCAGAGGCACCATGGACCGGTTCTTCACCATTTCTGGGGCGGCCCCGCAGGCCAGATCTATGCACCCCATGGGCCAGATCCTGGCTGAGGACTTCTGGGAGATGAAGTCCACAAATCTTAAACTTGTCAAGTTTGCGGAGCCCTATTCTACAGTACGGTATTATTGTGAGCATTTGAGTATTTGAAAATTCCTTTCCTGTGGCTTCTATATTTATTTAACATTTGTGACTCACCAGATGTCTGCTGTGAGTCTTGTCGGGATCAAGATTCATTATGCAGCTGGGGCTGATTAGAAGCAAGTTTGGAGATAAAAGGACGGATGCTGCCACGCCTCAGTGGCTGGAGTCAACGTCGTACCTTCGAGTGTTCCTTGTTTGTACAAGATTGCTTGTTTATTAATCGTGATTTATGCCTGTTACACTTGGATAAGTGCTTTGGTGTTTCATGTAAACCTGATCTGTGAAGACTGTGGAAGAACTGCAGTGCTTATCGGAGTCTTTTGTTTTGCATTCTTGTCGGAGACTTGTATTTATGTTGTTTCTGGGGACGAAGCCAGATTGAACTGAAAACTGATAAAGAAAGACTTCCTTTTAAGTTGCCTGCCTGTGTTTGTTAACGAGCCGTGAAGTGGGTGGGACAGAACAATATACTATTGGGGTAGGATGAGATATCTGATGCTCACTTGACATTTAAAAAAAAATTACACTGTGAATCAGTGGTGGGTTTCAAAAAATTTCGAACCTACTCTGTGGGTGTGGCCTCCTTTGTGGGAGTGACTTGCCAGCCATGTGACCTGGTGGGAGTGGCTTCTCTCTCTTTCCTTCCTTTTGTCTCTCTGTTCCTTTTTCCTTTTTTTTTTCATCTCTCTCACTTTTTCTTTCTTTTTTTTCTTTTTTTATTTCTTTCTTTCTCTTTCTCTCTCTGTGTGAGTCTGTCTGTCTGTCTGTCTGTCTGTCTGTCTGTCTGTCTGTCTGTCTGTGTGTCAGTGGTGGGTTTCAAAAAATTTTGGAACCTCTTCTGTAGGTGTGGCCTGCTTTCTGGTGGAACCTCTTCTAACAGGTTCGGTAGATTTGACGAACCGGTTCTACCGAACTGGTGCGAACTGGTAGGAACCCACCTCTGCTGTGAATGTGGTCAACTCCTTCTGCTTCGATCCCACATTTTGTTCCATTATGATTGTTATCCAAGGCTATGATGAGGTTAAAAAAAGTTAAGCAGCTAAGTATGATCTGAGGATTAATTTCATCCATGTCTTATGGAAGTGAGCAGTTTAGAACTGCATTTGCCCTGCTTTTGGGCCCTATTGTGTTGTGCATATGCTGCTAATTACTTTAATAGAATATCATAAGCCTAAAGGAATTGTGCAAAGTTACTGTTGCATGAACATTTGACATTTTAGTTATATGCCATAATGATATTTGGAAGTAAAAGGTCTTAGAAGGTAAGGTAGTAAAGTTTACTAATATAAACTTTGAAAACCAATCATTGTAGGAAGAACACAGTGACCAACTGACAATCGCGCTTTCATAATTCTAAACAGACATATATGTAATTATATAGACTATTTTTTCTCTGACTGCCATTAACTTAGGTGACCATCTGGTGTTAATGCCTCATAATGGTAATTTCTTTATTCTGAATTAATGATAGTTGAAAGGTCTCCTCTATTAATTTTTATAATACAACTGAATGGTAATGATGTCCTTTTGATGCTAGCTAATAAGGATTTAGCAGTTTAATTGTTCCTGGTATATAAAAAAATATTTTAATTATTCTCCTCTAAGGATTAGACCAACCTACATAAATGATAACAGGCATCCATCGTCGTACTGAATGTAGGATTCATATGGCTTAGTGGAAACCATTGGCTGGATTAGCATCATGTTCTCTCTCTCTCTCCCTCTCTCCCTCTCTCTCTCTCTCTCTCTCTCTCTCTCTCTCTCTTTCTCTCTTTCTCTCTTCTCTCTCTCTCTGTGTGTGTGTGTCTGTACATACTCCTAGAAATGAGAGAAAAATCCCCCTCTCTCTCATCTATCTATCTATCTATCTATCTATCTATCTATCTATCTATCTATCTATCTATCTATCATCTATCTATCTATCTATCTATCTATCATCTATCTATCTATCTATTATCCATTGATCATCTGTCTATCTATCATCTATCTATCCATATATCATCTATCTATCCATATATCATCTATCTATCATCTATCTATCCATCTATCATCTATCCATCTATCATCTATCTATTTATCCAACTATCATCTATCCATCTATCATCTATCTATTTATCCAACTATCTATCCATCTATCATCTATCTATCATCTATCTATCTATCATCTATCTATCTATCATCTATCTATCTATCATCTATCTATCCATATATCATCTATCTATCATCTATCTATCTATCTATCCATCTATCATCTATCCATCTATCATCTATCTATCTATCATCGTCTGTCTGTCTATCTATCTTTGTCTGTCTGTCTGTCTGTCTGTCTATTTATTTATCTATCTATCTATCTATCTATCTATCTATCTATCTATCTATCTATCTATCTATCTATCTATCAGAGGTGGGTTCCTACCAGTTCGCATCTATTTGGTAGAACAGGTTCGTCAAATCAACCAAACCGGTTAGAAGAGGTTCCACCAGTGGACCCTGAAAGCAGGCCACACCTACAGAAGAGGTTCCAACATTTTTTGAAACCCACCACTGGTATGATTATTCTACACTATCATGCTCATATTTATAAAACTCAGTGCCTCTGTGAAAGGTAAGGATTACTGCGTTTGTGGTGCAATCAGAACATTTCGGGTGTTGAAGTTGTTTTAACGCAAACCAAAGATGCCTTTTAAAAAACAAGTTTACGTCATATTCTTATGCATGCCAGTGCTGTGTGTGAGGTAATTTAAGGTGGTTCTGACAAGTGTCGTCGGCATCTTCATATCCAGTCACATGGGTGGCAAGCCACTCTCATCCGGTCACATGGGTGGCAAGCCACTCCCACAAAGGAGACCACACCCACAGAGTAGGTTCGAACAATTTTTGAAACCCACCACTGCTATCTATCTATCTTTTCGCTGATTTCTATGAGACAAATTCATAAATGCTAATCTTCTGTTTTCCAAACCATTTCTCATTCTTGCTTCTACACTTTTCAACTTTCTCAAACCTGGCCCACTTGTTGAAATTTTAAAAGAAAAAGATTGCAATATTACGCACCACGCAAGTAGAAAAGGGAGGTAAGCTGGTTTTAATTGTATGGGATTTCCTCCTAAATAAATCTGTTTAGAAATGTACATCAGCTGCATATTTCCATACCTGGAAAGAAAGTAGTAGAATAAAATGGGGGGGGACAAAACACATGCTGTTTTTACTCTCTTAAGAACTAGGAATTACTTTAGAAATATTATCTCAATTTAGCCAGGAGAGTAGTTAACTAAATAGCAGGTATCATTTATGTTTCGAAATAGTTAAGCTAAGGAGCAGATGGGGCCTGTTAAGCTAGTGCTCAAATTTTAGTGATTGCAATTTCCCCCAGCAACTTACATTTTTGTGTATCTTTTTCATTTTCTTCATCATTTGGTAATATTTACATAAGTCATACATCATGATGCTGCCTTTTATACATGTAAACATGATATCATTGATTGCAGTCACAGATCATTTTAAAAATAAGTAAATGTACAAAGCTTGAATATCTGAAAGAGTGATGCTAGCACACTCAGACATGTCCACTTTACAACAAAAACAGATTGCTGTATCTCAAGATAAATGTACTGATTTACATAATACGTTTCAGCTAAGACCCATAAATTGTATGCCTTCTGAATCAGAAGGTGCAGTCAGTGCAATTCCAGAAATGAAAGATTGTTCATGATTGCGTATTCTTCAGGCTTTTGACTTGCCTCAATTTATGTGCCAAAATGTTCATCTTTTAAAATGTCACCTGTAAGTTATAAATCTTAACAAGTTAACTCTTTTGATTACACATACTCCCTACTATATTTTCTCTGCTAGATTCAATACAGTCCAAATAATCTTGGCACTTTAAAAGAGATGTAGATGTCCCAGAAAATTGAAACTATGCATAAAATTTGCGAACACCCATTTTTGGGTAGATGCAAGCAACTCTTACTTCCTAAAATTCAATTAGGGCAAATTCTATAAATGCTTTTGTTTCCTGTTGGAAGACTGCTAGGGGCAATTGGGTTGTTTACTTGTTTTACTCAAAATATTTCTGAGATCTTTGGATCTGCTATTATGAATCTTAACTTTAATGTTATTGTAATGTAAAATTTTCTTTTCACATATGGTAAAGTGATAAGAATAAAAATATGTGTAGTAAATCAAGGCACATTGATTGAAAATAGTTTACTGCTTTTGCGTCCGTTCTTGTGATACATATTTAACCAGCTGAAAATAAAACCCTCTCAAAGAGTTAGAACGGGACTTTGTGTTTTATTCCACTTTTGGGCTGTCTTCTCAGTTTTGCGTGACTGAAAGACTAATTCTTTTTCCTCCATCAGGTGATGTGATGTTTAAAACCCCTCAATTTTAGATAAGCATTGTTTCTCTACTTCTAAATAATGTCAAACATGAACAAAGGTAGAATACTTTAGCTGCATATTTGAACCTCCCTTCCATTTTAAGAATAAAATGTTCTGTTCAATATATTTGTATAAAAGCTCTTTCCATGTACATGTAGTCCTTCATGAATATCATTTTTAGGAAAAGGTTTTTATACATATTAAGATGTGCTACAAGATAACCAGTTTTTTTCATTTCATCAACTTTTCTGGCCTGTTTTAAAGAGATACATGAAATCAGACACATATAATATTGTTGTGGCCCAGCAGGAGCCATTGGAGCTGCCGCCAGACTCTGACAGCGAGGGGTCTTATGAGTTGGCCCTGGAGGAGATGGAGGACCCTGGACAGGGTTCCGACTCCGAGCAGGGTGAGAGAGACTGGTTGGCCACCAGGTGGCGCCTGAGCCTTGGATCAGTGGGGAGGAGACAAGAGTGAGTGATCCAGAAAACACCTGTGAGTTGTTCCGGGATGCACGCCGTCGAAGGGCTACTCGGTGTCAAGAACAAATACATAATTACAGGAGGTAATTACGCTCAGCTGATGCTCATTAAGATCCTCCTGATTCTAAAAGGACTGCTTGTGCCATGCCCTTCTTGCAGAAGTCAACGTTAGGACTAACGAGAAACAAACTTGGCAGGCTGGATTGCTGCCAGAGTTTGGTGGCATTGCTGCCAAGGTTTGTAGGACTTGCTGCCAGAGTGTTGATGTGGCTTGCAGCCAACGAGAGTCTGGACTGATTAAAAAACATTCTCATTACGTTGGTTTCGGCTTTCGTTCCTGGATGGAGAAGGGGGGTCAGAATATAGTATATTAATCAAGAGTTAAAACAAAACATGGATATCTGCGTGAATCCAGAAAGAAAACATGTGATAAATTAGTGGGGTTGATTTTGTTGTTGTAATACCTGAAAATATTGAAGCAGAAAGGGGAAATAGAACTCTTAAGTCAAAACTAGAATACATTAAATTACATGTTGTCTGAGTAATATAGATTATCCCAAAATGTCTCTTGTGACCAGAAGCATCACACATCAGACTATAGTGTAGTACTGATTGACATTTTGCCAAAGTAGCAAGGTCAATTCCAAAAAAGCGGTTTTCTATCATTCCATCTGGAACTGCCATGGTTAATTGTGTTCTCCTTGCCATTTCATTAATTGTAAGTCATATTAGCAAGGTTCATTACATCCATTAGCAAAGCTTAAAGGATGTTCCCAGGTGGAAAATTTGGTCAAAGCATGACTACAATTGAAATAGGTTAAAAAATGGGTGTGTGTGTGTCTTGCAATCTCATTCAACAAAATCTGAAAAGAGGAAAAAAGTTGCCTAAAAAGTGGAAGATTAATTATTCATTTATTGATTGTTCATTGTGCAATTGCCATACAACCTATATTGAGATAAGAGACATGTTTTTCTCACATTTTTCTCCTATTGTTCATTTTGTAACGTCTTAGGCATTGAGAAAGTAGCCATTAAACCTTTTAAAACTCTACCTATACAAAAGGATATGCTCATTTCCTCATAAGCATCTCTATTTCAACGCCCGTAAATCAATCTTAGGAAGTCAAATTAATCAAGAGCATGCTAAACAGAGTTTTGCTGTTTTGGCATGATAGTCAAGGTAGTAGAACGAAGCATAGTCTTGAGAACATCTGATTCTTTTTGAGATGTTTGGAGGTGCAAGCAACTAGAACTACATGTTATAGCATTTGAGCTAACTACTTATTTGTACTCTTCCTGCAATACCAGAATTTATATTTGTATTTATTTGCATTTGGACATGAATGAAAGAAATGATTAAAAATAAATGGGGACAGTAGGACAGGGATGGTAGTCACACTGGTGCGTTATGCATGGAATGTCCCAAAATTCCATGCATTCTTTTGGAAACAAGTAGATAAGGTCCCATGGAGATGGAAGTCCTCAATTTATTGTGGCTATGCAATGAGATCAAGGCTATTTCCCCATTTGAGCTATTCTCCCTATTTGGCTGGGACATGGCTTTTCCCAACACCTCTATAGTAAGTTGTTGTGGCCGAAGCTGCCGCCAGACTCCAACAGCGAGGGGTTATGAGTCGGCCCTGGAGGAGGTGCAGGACCCTGGACAGGGTGCCGACTCCGAGCAGGGCGAGGAGAGACTGGTTGGCCACCAGGTGGCAGCGGAGCCTTGGATCAGAGGGAGTGTTCAGGAAAACACTTGTGAGTTGTTTTGGGATGCACGCTATTGAAGGGCTACTCGGCGGAAGGAACAACTGCGTAATTGTAGGAGATGATTGCACTTAGCTGATGCTGATTAAGATCCTCTCCTGATTATAAAAGAGACTGTGCCACGCCCTGTTTGCAGGAGTCAACGTTCACGTTTCAGAGAAACCAACTTGGAGAAGTGGTTTGCTGTGAGAGTTTGTTTGCATTGCCTAGGTTTGTAAGACTTACTGCCAGAGTGCTTATCTCTTTGTTTATTTTGGGCTTGTAGCCAGCGAGAGTCTGGACTGATTAAAAGTATTCTTATTTACGTTTGCTTGTGGCTTTCATTTCTGGATGGAGAAGGGGGGGGTCAGAACACTAAGTGATATAGACTGAACTTATTATTTCAGTCAAGGGATCTAAAATTGTAGTTTTTAATGATGAAAAAGTATGACGTATTGACAAAAATACCCACCTACTTCTCACAACATAATCTATTGCAGAGTTGTCCCAAAGGTGCTTTTTCAGGAGGCAACTGGGGACTCTCTTGTTTCTTCTTTTGAAGACATTTCACTTCTCATCCAAGAAGCTTCTTCAGCTCTGACAGGATAGTGGGGAATGGAAGGATTTAATTCCTTGCAGACAGCTGGTCATTTGCATCCTTTTCAGGGGTTGTTGAAGTGAATCATCCTCAAAAAAAAAAAAAGAAAGTTAAGATAATTAAAAATTAATAAAAGTAAGATGGACGAATAATATATCTGGAATTCAAGTCTTGACTGTACCAAATAGTCTTAGAATATTGAGAACTTATAGATGTGTGTTGTGACTCAGCAGAAGTCTCCTGTGAGTCTTTTCGGGATGCAGGATTAACAATGCAGCTGGGGTTCGTTAGTGGCGTATTCTGGTGATAAAAGGACAGATGGTGCCACGCCATGGTTGCAGGAGTCAACGTTCATTCGTTCATTCAACGTTCATTGATCATCGGTCGTGGTTTGTTTGTGAGAGACACTTGGAGAAGTGATTTGCTTTCTGTAACCCTGATTCAAAGAGACACTTGGAGAAGTGCTTTGCTTTCTTTTTGGACACCTGGTTTTGCCATAAGAGTTTTGTTTTGCATTCTGTTATCTTCATGCAGAGACTTTATTTAGGTTTATTTTGGGCTCGCAGCCAGTTTGAGCCGAGGACTGATAAAGTTCTTTCCTTTTAAGTTTGTCTGCCTGTCATCTGTTAACGAGCGAGGAAGGGGGGACAGAACAGATGTGCATATTGGACCTCTAAGGTACAAAAGAACTTCTAATTATACCAAAGTATTTTACTCTCCTGTTTTATTTAGTGTTGAGATTTTTCAGGGGAATAATAGGTATCCAGAACAGAGGTAACCCTTAACTTTTTTGTATGCAAAGATTCGAACACTTTTGTTCCAAACGAATACAAAAAGAGATCTAAATTATACAGAGATGCCTATCGCATTCTGTGATACATTTTTTTTCTCTTCTGAATACTTTAAGTACTCTTGTATCATGAAGCAATCTTGTAATAGGTAATTCCCATGAAATCATTCACCTGAAAAACTTGAGCTCTTACTAATCTTTCTGAAGGTTTCTGGGCAGTTTTTGCCAAAATGATAATGCCCTTCATAGAAATATGGCAAAGACTTTAAGTCAGCAATATTGCCCTGCATTTGATTTATACCAGTGGTATAATATAAATAAATAGGATAAATAAAATATTATGGAGAGCCAATACTATTTATTATATTAATAAGAGTTTGAACCATATTAATGAGAATTGGTTTAAAAAATGAAGAGTGTAAGAAAGTAGAGAAAATATGCCAGCTCACTTTCAAATTCTATTTTGTCCTCTATGGTAGTACCATACAATGAAAATATACATGTATTGAGATAAGAGCTAAGGTGGCGCAGTGGTTAGAGTACAGCACTGCAGGCTACTTCAGCTGACTGCAGTTCTGCAGTTCGGCTGTTCAAATCTCACCGGCTCAAGGTTGACTCAGCCTTCATCCTTCTGAGGTGGGTAAAATGAGAACCCAGATTATTGTTGGGGGCAATATGCTGACTCTGTAAACCGCTTAGAGAGGGCTGAAAGCCCTATGAAGCAGTATATAAGTCTAACTGCTACTGCTATTGCTATATTTAAAAAATCCAAATATTATCTTCCAAAATGATTGTAGTTCATTACTGTATTTCTGCCTTCCAGTGCCCAACAGAGTTGGGTCCCAGATTCTGCAGATACTTTTGGTGTCAGTAGGAAGTACACCAAGAAAAGTGTACTTTATTCCATGGTAATATAAGCAAATAACATAATAACATAACATAAAATAGTAATCAGAAAGTATTCAGGAATACTGTGGAATATTAACCCAAGAAAAGTAATTCAATATTCAAGAATAAGACATTAAGACAAAGATAGAAAGACCCTCACAAGTGCCAGTCAGGAAATCCTAGAAGGCTGAAGGCAGGTAGACTACGGGGGAGTATGAGAACTTGATGTTAAAGGAGAAAAGAAGCCTCTTTTAATAGTTTGCTGCTTCTTATGACACTAATAAAATCCTCAGGAAAAACTACATAATGTATGGCTCACATGTTCTGTTAAGCCCAGATTGAGAGGTCCTTGGTGCTCTGAGGTTGGTTATTTTCTTGCAGACATTTCATTACCTGCGTTCACCGACAAAAGGGCGACCGACAAAAGCGCGCCCGACTAAACCGCGATGACAAAACTGCGAGTTCTAAACCACACCGACGAATGAGCGCTGAAGAGTGCTGACAACAGCGCGCCAACAGAAGCACGCTCTAAACCTAACCCTAAACCTAACCCTAACCCTAAACCTAACCCTAAACCTAACCCTGAACCTAACCCTGAACCTAACCCTAAACCTAACCCTAAACCTAACCCTGAACCTAACCCTGAACCTAACCCTAAACCTAACCTGAACCTAACCCTAAACCTAACCCTAAAAGTAACCCTAAACCTAACCCTAAACCTAACCCTTTGAGAGACCGCCTTCTGCCAATTACCTCCCTGCGTCCCATCAGATCGCACAGGGTAGGCCTCCTCCGAATTCCATCCGCCAGTCAGTGCCGACTGGCGACTATGCGGAGGAGAGCCTTCTCAGTTGCAGCTCCGACGCTATGGAACAATCTCCCGTGGAGATCCGCACCCTCACCACCGTCCAGGCCTTCCGCACGGCCCTTAAGATCTGGCTACCCCATCAGGCCTGGGGATAGGACTTTACTCTCTCCCCGCCCGAATGCCGAGTGAATGTGTTTTATTGTTAATTATTTTACTCACATTTTCTTTTATGTCTTGTCTTGCACTCCCCTCCCTCATTATTGTAAGCTGCCCTGAGTCCCCTCAGGGAAAAGGGCGGCCTATAAGTGTTCAATAAAACTCTAAAACTCTAAAACTCTAACCCTGAACCTAACCCTGAACCTAACCTAAACCTAACCCTAAACCTAACCCTAAACCTAACCCTGAACCT
This sequence comes from Thamnophis elegans, assembly GCF_009769535.1. Classification (NCBI taxonomy): domain Eukaryota; kingdom Metazoa; phylum Chordata; class Lepidosauria; order Squamata; family Natricidae; genus Thamnophis; species Thamnophis elegans. Next base: position 5,112,439 of record NC_045550.1, read on the forward strand.
AACCCTGAACCTAACCCTAAAAGTAACCCTGAACCTAATCCTTACCTTAACTTAAATCGCGCTTCTGTCAGTGCGCTGTTTTCGGCGCGCTGTTGTGGGCACGTTGATGATGTCGCTGTTTTGGTGACGCAGTTTAGTCGAGCGCGCATTTGTCGGGTCACACATTACCTGAACTAGGTAACATCATCAGGGCTAGTATCTGAAAGATAAACCTTCAGTTCCTGGTGATTATATGTTTGTCACTGCCTTCTTTTAGCATGATATTTCATAGCTCTATTTAGTCAATAACTCAGAGATCTTCTGGTGGTCTCTTATCCAAGCACCAATCGAATCTCAGCCCGCTGTGGGTGGTTTTTTTAAAGAAAAATTCAGGGAGGATCAGCTTGCCACGTTCTTTTCTGATCTTGAGGGAAAGGTCAGTATATGAGAAATAACTGGAGAGTTTCCTAAAGAACACAGGGCAATTAGTAAAGTCACAGAGCTTGCTCTGTCAAAATAAAATTAAATGAAAGTGAAATAAAATTAAGTGAAAAGGAAGCGTAGAGGGCTTGAATGTTCTACTGCCAGTTTGTTGTGGCACGACAAAACCCGCTCGTCAAAATAGCGGTGATAAAATCGCGTCGCTAAAGCCGCGACGTTATCACCGTGCATCACTGCCGCGCCAACAGCGCGGCAACAGAAGGGTGCTTTAAAACGGCGCCGCGGCAGAAAGCGGATTTAAATTAAGGTAAGGGTTAGGATTAGGTTTAGGGGTTTGTTTTAGGGTTAGGTTTAGGGTTAGGGTTAGGTTTAGGGGTAGGTTTAGGGGTAGGTTTAGGGGTAGGTTTAGGGTACTGAGTGCTTAGGAATGCGCGGATTTGCCCTCCGCGATTATGTCATCGCAGTAGGGTCGCATTTTTCCTTAGCGCTTTGAACGGTGCGAATTAGTCTTCACCCTTATGTCTCCGCGGATAAGGGCTTCGCGGATTTGTGGTGGAACCCCAGTTTGTAACTTTTTTTTTTTGTTGTTGCATTTTTATGATCTTTCTGTATTTCTACTATATTTCTTTCTCTTCACAGTTGGAGAGTCCCATTGGTTACATAACATCTTTTTTATTATTTATTATATTATTGATATTTATACTATTTCAATTCCCTTAAACTTTTTTTTTTTAAAGAGACAGCATTATGTAGGCATGTAGAACAATTTGCTACGGTTGGAAGAGTCACATATACTCACTGAACTGTGTACAGCTACATAGCGATCCAGCTTCAAAGAGGGGAAAGGTGATTTTGAAATGTGCCTGAGGATGCACGTAGCACCTGCTGGCACCTCCTTAAATGCATAAACACAGCTGCTTTAAGGAGTTACTGACAGGTGCTGAATGAATGCCTTCATGCAATGAAAATCAGCTTTTCCTTTGGATGTCTGCACAATTTTATTCTGTTTGTGTTAATTTGCTAAAATGCTGATAAAACTATTTACCATATTTTTCAATAAAAATTAAGATACTGACATTTGGTATTTGATAAGTGCTGGTCTCTTATCAAAGAATATAAAAATATACTGATGCAGCAGGGTTGCACAGGTAAACCCACCAGTGGCTGGCCAGGTTAGGTGGTCTTAATAGAATGGACCTTATAAATTCATATTAGTTTGGCTTTTCATTCTAGTGCCCTGGAGTCCCAAAGTTGACTTTTAGCTGGAGTGAACTTTCTCCCCAAACTTCCTCATAAGTATTAAAAATAGGGCTGAACAGTGTGGCAAGACCCTGTAAAGGGGGGGGGCACAGGAAGCCAGATGTGGGTGAGAGATAGAACAGAGGTAAAAGCTGCTGACAGCTTAAGACGAAATAGGAACTTCTCTTTTTTGTATTTCTCCTATGTCCTTTGCTGTAACATTCCAAATGAACTTCTGCTTTTCGAAATGTCATGCTTGTCTCGTGTATGGAAACGCCTTGAGAATGCACAGTGTGGAACACGGCAAAAGTAGGATCCTGGGCAGAGTCCAGGCAGTTCAGATTTTGGTGTGTGAACTCGATGCATCCAATAAACCTGTTTCTCTCACCTTCGTGGTATCAAGTCCTGGTCTTTCGTAAGTAGATTACAAACCTCAATTTGCTGCAACAATACTCTTTCAAATGTACTCCCCTTCATAGTTGCGTTTACATGCTTGCAAACTTATATAAGCACAAATGTGATAGATATCTGCATGTAAAAAGCTGATGAATAGTGATGCTCTTTAGTTGTTAAACTTCACACTTAGATCCCAGCAGGTCTCCAAACATTTAATTTTTAATTAGCTCTTGGATATACTCGACTATTACAGATAAAATGCCTACTATAGAGCAAAGGGCAGAATGTAGGGTTCTGCAATTACATTTTTGATTCATTGTATTCAGAATCAACTGTCAAATTTCTTTATATCTGTTTAAGATTTAACCTTAAGCTTTCTGTTCCAGAACCTATATATGTTTGTCACCCCAAACCAATCCTTTGTCTGCCTGCCTCCCTACTAGCTTGGAAGGGAGAAAAAAAGTGGGAAGAAAGTGGGTGAATTTAGATTGGGGAAAATCTTAGCAAAGGTGGCATTCATTTGCACTCAACCTGGAATTACAGAACTATTCAGGACCTTGGACAGAGCCTATCTTGGTTACAGTTGGCAAACTGTTGTTTCAGCAAAGTTCTCTGAACTGATAGTGGCTGATTAGTATAGTAGAAAGCTTTCTTGAATCTTAAAGGGAAAGTAAAGCTCCGTCTTCTCCTTTGTATCATCCCGATAAATAAATAAGTACTTCACTGAGATTGTTTTCTGAGTTGAGATCTGAATTGCAATGCTGAATGAAGACGTCTCAACTTTAGTGACTTAGCTAAGGGAAGTTATATTGGATATTCAGTACATGAATAAAACAACCTAGTCTAATCTGTGTAACAACATTAATATGGCATTAATACATTTGTGAGAAAATTGGACTTTGTACATATATATCTAGACTCTTTGATAGAAAAGCAAGATTAAAAATGTAATTAATAATACCAATTAAAATGAAAATATTAACAAGCAATAGGATTAACAAAACACTCATCCAGACTCTATTATAATACAGTGGCCTAATACAAAATAATCCCTTCTGAGAAAAAAAATCATTTTTTATGGATACATGCAAATAAATATTCAAGATGGAAGGCTGTGGAGAATCAATGCTGCAAATATATTTTACCTACTGTCACTCTCAGCAACCAAGTCCTAACTGACTTGATTTATACTAAAAGGCTCTTGAGTTGTGAATTTCAAAGAGCAAATTAGATTTCTAAGCACAATGAACAGATGATTTATAGAATTGAAAAGCAATTTTGAGATGCAGATGTAAGCCCTCTAAATTAGCATCTTGAAGGCAAGGATCCCATTAACCAAAACAAAAAGGAAATGTACAGCAACTTGTCACCTGTAAAGAAATATAGAAAGATGCCCCAATAGTTACATTCTACAAAGAGACAGCTTGATCTGGAAAAACAACAAAACCTCACAATGTATGTAGTTGTAGGCTTCATCTGGAAGAGGAAAAAAAATATGACATTCAGCTCTATCTGATGTTCCTTTCTTGAAAATCAAACAAAAAATCTTTTGCAGATTTCACTTTCTGTTAAAGATGATTGGCCTATTTTTGTTTAGAACTAATGGGTTGAAGTTTTATAGCAATAGCAATAACAATAGCAGTTAGACTTATATACCGCTTCATAGGACTTTCAGCCCTCTCTAAGCGGTTTACAGAGTCAGCATATTGCCCCCAACAATCCGGGTCCTCATTTTACCCACCTTGGAAGGATGGAAGGCTGAGTCAACCTTGAGCCAGTGAGATTAGAACCGCTGAACTGCAGATAACAGTCATCTGAAGTGGCCTGCAGTACTGCCCTAACCACTGCGCCACCTCGGCTCTTTATGTATATACTTGTCACACAAAGTCATATTTCTATGTTTTCAGTTTAAAGTTATTTGGAATCCAATCATGCTCATTCTCAAACTCCCAAATGTGAGCTTATTGTGTTCATATAGTTGCATAAGAGCAAATATTCCCTTTTCTCTTTAATAATTATATAATTATAATTTAATATAATTTAAGGGAGTAACATGAGGCCTTTTATGTGCTCATCTCTCATGAGAGATTATTGGGATTATACTGGCTCACCACACTTCTTATCAGCTACATATTCATCCATTGTTACAGTTAGTCTTCCTTCTCCATCCAGGAACGACCCCCCTTCTCTGTCCAGGAATGAAAGCCACAAGCAAACGTAAATAAGAATACTTTTAATCAATCCAGACTCTCGTTGGCTGCAAGCCCAAAATAAACAAAGAGATAAGCACTCCGGCAGTAAGTCTTACAAACCTAGGCAATGCAAACAACTCTCAGAGCAAACCACTTCTCCAAGTTGGTTTCTCTTAATTCATGAATGTGAACGTTGACTCCTGCAAACAGGGCGTGACACAAACAGTCTCTTTTATAATCAGGAGAAGATCTTAATCAGCATCAGCTAAGCGCAATCATCTCCTACAATTACGCAGTTGTTCCTTCCGCCGAATAGCCCTTCGACGGGGTGCATCCTGAAACAACTCACAAGTGTTTTCCTGAACACTCCCTCTGATCCAAGGCTCTGCCGCCATCTGGTGGCCAACCAGTCTCTCCTCGCCCTGCTTGGAGTCGACACCCTGTCCATGGTCCTGCACCTCCTCCAGGGCCGACTCATAAGACCCCTTGCTGTCGGAGTCTGGCGGCAGCTCCAACGGCTCCTGCCAGGGCACAACAATCTTATATGTCTATTTTTACACATTAAAAACTACCCCATAGCACAGAAAACTGTAGCCCAGCGCCGAAGGGATCACTTGCTCAAATAAAATGAAAGTTAGCACTTGATATAGGAAAAGTATAGGGGGAAAAGGTGAGAAAACAGGAGATGAGGTTTAATTCATTTTTCTGTATGAATGGGTAAATACCCAACCGCATACCTTGTGTTGTGGCCCGGCAGGAGCTGTTGGAGCTGCCGCCAGACTCCGACAGCAAAAGGTCTTAAGAGTCAGCCTTGGAGGAGGTGGAGGACCCTGGACAGGGTGTCGACTCCGAGCAGGGCGAGGAGAGACTGGTTGGCCACCAGGTGGCAGCAGAGCATTGGATCAAAGGGAATGTTCAGAAAACATTTGGGAGTTGTTTCAGGATGCATGCAGGCACAGGGCTATTCAGCGTAAAGAACAACGGAGTAACTACAGGAGGTGATTATGAGCAGCTGATGCTGATTAAGATCCTCTATTGAGTATAAAAGAGACTGTGCCATGCCCTGGTGGCAGGAGTCAACGTTCTCATTCATATTCACGAATTAAGAGAAACCAACTTGGAGAAGTAGGTTTGCTGGAAGAAGCCTGTTTGCAATGCTGTGTTTGTTTATAGGACTTTTTGCCAAAGTGATTATCTATTCGTTTATTTGGGCTTGCAGCCAACGAGAGCTTGGACTGATTAAAACATTCTTTTGTACGTCTGTTTTTGGCTTTCGTTCCTGGAGGAGAAGGGGGGTTTAGAACACCTTCTCTATAAACGATCTAGAACTAGCTAGAACCACCTGGTGTTATAATTACAAATGGAATATCATTTTCTCTTTTGGAATAATTTTTCAGCTTCTATTCTAGTCTGGAATTTCCTCATGGTGTCTTGCACCAAATATTAAGCAGGTTGGCTGTTAACTTGACAGAATCCCCAGGTAGCTAAGTGGTTAGCTGCCACTTAGCGAGCTTTCTGTACTTGTATACATTGTAATTGCATGTACTTAAATCTTCATGATTTTTTGAAATCCTGTATAATAAGAGACTCTCTTAAGGGAAATGCTTAATAATCACACAGGCAACATTAAGTATTTGTTTTAATTAGTCAATTTATATAGTTCTGAATTGTATACAATTGTATAATTATTTTCTATCACTTGGATGAAGAACATAACATATAGTATCCAAAATGCCAAGTGGAGCGTATTTTCTCTATTGGTTGTTATATTTTTAGCAGTTGGTTAATTTAAATTATTTCTTTTCCTATGGTGTTGGCATACAATTGTTGCCCGTTTTAGGACTACTGAAATATACTCGATATATAGTTCAAGGGAAAATATACTTGAAAAAAATTAGTTTTGTCTCAATCATAATTGCATCATTCACTGTTTTCTGCCAAAACATGGTAAATATGACATTGTAGAAACATAGGTTTTAAAGAAGCATTATTACATCTCCAGCAAAATGCTGGTTTTTGACAATTATTTTCTATACAAGCTTAATGGAGTCTAATAAATTCTAAACTTTATTCTAAAGATTATTTTGTTGTATAAATTACAACTGAGGTCCTTTGACACTCTTGCTATATAAGACCCTCTCCCATTGTCTAGACAGCATAGGGAATTCTACTTCTTTATTTCACTCATTTCTTAACATTGCATATTAAGTTTATGCAATTAACAATATCTAATTATTTCATAACACTTTGATCTATATCAGAAGTGTTGTATTTATTTTTAAAACGTCTTTAGAAGGATATTGCTACATTAGTCAAGAGCCGAGGTGGTGCAGTGGTTAGGGTGCAGTACTGCAGGCCACTTCAGCTGACTGTTATCTGCAGTTCAGCGGTTCAAATCTCACCGGCTCAAGGTTGACTCAGCCTTCCATCCTTCCGAGGTGGGTGAAATGAGGACCCAGACTGTGGGGGGCGATATGCTGACTCTGTAAACCGCTTAGAGAGGGCTGAAAGCCCGATGAAGCGGTATATAAGTCGAACTGTTATTGCTATTGCTATTAGTCTAATAAAAACACTCAACCCTTCTAACTAGTGTGATATATTTAAAGCAAGCAAATTATCTCTAAGTCCTGTCTGACCAAGTGACATGGTATCTGTAAATTACAAATTAACTTATTCTACTAAATTAACATAAACATTTCTGGCTGAAACTTTTTAGCAGTCATTACCAAGACGGATCATTTCCTTGGGACAGTGCAATATTATTCTAGACTGATTCAGAAAGCAATTTGATATTACAAGGACAGTCGTGATAAAATATTCTTAAACAGCAGTTGGGTGAGATTAGGTGCCACTAGAAATGTAATGAAAATTAGATACTTAATTCTGGTAAAATTATCCTGAAGCCTGAGAGGAAGCAATCATTTTTAGCTTCCTCATAGATACAGAGATATACCTGTATTATATCAGGGTTGGAAGTTCAGGTGTCATGCTGTTACAAGGTAGGGATTGGATGGAGAGATAACTGAAAGCATATTGATAGCTCTGACTTTTCAAGGGATCCCAAGTAAAAGACAATTACTATGGGTGTCATTGGTGTCAAACTTGCTGTGTCACATTGCTGTCACGGGACGTTTCACGGCATTTTCCCCATTCGCTGAGGAGGGCTGCATGACACATCTGGCCCATGGGTCGCCAGTTTGACACCCCTGATATAGGCTGACTCCAATCAGGCTGAACTTCCTGACAACCCTGCTTATATCCAGTTGAGGAATTTCCCATCAGGACTCTTTACTTCATCTCAGCTCTGGGAAGTAGAAAGAAATATAGCTGTAGATCATCTAGTCCTCTTACTTGGATATTGGTTACATATAGTCCATTTCTTGCTTATTTCTCTTCCTTAATTTCACTGTTTTTAAGCTGTGCTTATGGTAAGGGAAAATCAGAAACTTCACCATCAAACTGACACCAGACAGAACATAGAAAAACTCAAAGAAGGGGAGGAGGTGCTAGCATTGTGATGACACAATGTGCAATTTGGGAGCTCCAGGATTGCAGTCGATACTTTTGTCACTGGATGTTCCTTTTGGACCTAAACCATCCCGCAGAGACGATGACAGGAAAGAGTACATCCTGCTGATCTCAGGGACATCGCAAAGTCCCTGATTGATCCAGGAGAACCTCTTCTTGTCAGCGATAGAAGCACAGCCATTGAAGCTGCTGAAGTTGGGAAGCTCTGAATGGGAGGAAAGCGGAAAGAGAAAGTGTGCTGTTTGGTGAGGAAATTTTATCATTAGACAAGAGACTACCCAAAAAAAGTCAAAGTTAAATTAAATTTGAAAACAAAAAAAAGTAAGCGGCGAAATTAAGCTACATTAGACAGTGTGTTAGTCCTTGTTTTAAAAAACTTTTTTTCATGGATGGAACTTTTGCAAATGTTTCCAATTCTTTAAAACTGAATGGATTAGTTTTTCTTCTACTACTTTTATTTCTTTTTATATACCAATGGATCCTTTATTTTTACAATGCTGGACAGGATGGTTTTTTTCCTCCATTTAAGAAGGTTTTTTCTTTTCTCTGTAAGTTTGGATTATAAAGAAGATATAAAAGGAATACAAAGAGATCTGTAACATAGAAGGAAAGGAAGTACCACTGCCACTTGGAGACTGGAGGCTGGAAATATTGTTTTTTTTCCCCTTTGATCATTTGTTTTACACTTCAAGGTTTCTCAGCTTGTTTACTGTGAATGATAGCAGAAAGAGCACAAGTTGTTTATACAGGTGCTCTTCAGGAGCTCTTTCAATAGCTGGAGTGGAGAGACGAAAGACCTTGACTTTGAAAGATTATAATGAACTCGCTTCAAATCTAACAAAAAGCTTCAAATGTTATAGTGGCAGTGTTTACAAAATGGAAAATGGCGCAACAAGAAAAAGAAACCTTAACATTGCAAATGATTATGTTTGGAATTCAAAAGATCTTAGCAGCAACAGAAAAAAATTAGAAGAGATTGGATAATATAGAACACAGCACAGTAAAATTTGATGGAAAAATTAAGGATGTTTATCAAATAGAAAAAGTGGAAGACAGAGTTCTAAAAATTGAAGGAAAAAATCAAAGAAACAAGAAAACTGTTGATATTGATAGTAAACTGAGCCTAGCTGGAAATGAAAAGAGTGGAATATAGAAAAGGGAGATAGATGGACTGGAACTATATCCCAGACTTTAAAGTACAGAAGAAGAAAGAGAGAGAAAATTGGTGGAAGTAAGGAGAAAAAACTTTACCAGAAGCACAAGTGATAACTAAAGATAAGCTGATTGAAGAAGCAAATGGAGGGTTTCAAGTTTACATAAGAAATGAAATGAACAATAACTTGCGAAGAGAAGTCTATATAAGACTTATCAAGAAATTAATCAGAATGCCAATGCTACAAATGGCAAGAGACATAAGACTGCACTATTACTGGAAAGACACAGGTTGATGTAATGAAAGCTGATAATAAAAATTAAGTAAAATTTAGTTAAATTTAGAGTATTATGTATAAAATGAAGTGATAATGGTTATGGTTAAATAAATGATTGATAATGATAATAATGCATATATATGTATTGGTTTGTTAAGAGGAAATTCTATATAAATTGCAAATGGAGACTATGAAGGAAGTTTAGAAATTAAACATAATCAATTTTTATTTATAACATGTTATAAAGATGCAATTTTATTGTAGGATGTTGGGAGGAGTTAGTGGAATGCCGTTATGTGGTTTGCTCTAAATTGGAATATTTCATATAAAACAATTACAGTCAAATGAAGGCTGTGGTATGATGAAAGCAATGTATATAAATACTGCATACTTGATTTAAAAATAAGTGATTTGAGCCGAGGGGGCGCAGTGGTTAGGGTGCAGTACTGCAGGCCACTTCAGCTGACTGTTATCTGCAGTCAGCGGTTCTAATCTCACCGGCTCAAGGTTGACTCAGCCTTCCATCCTTCCGAGGTGGGTGAAATGAGGACCCGGATTGTTGTTGGGGGCAATATGCTGACTCTGTAAACCGCTTAGAGAGGACTGAAAGCCCTATGAAGCGGTATATAAGTCTAACTGCTGCTGCTATATGAATTATAGGTGATGACTGTGGAAGGGACGCACAGAAGTTTTTGTAACCAACTGTCACACTTTCTACAATTTGTAATGGTAGATAGTTGTGGTTTTTTGTTTGTTTGTCTGTGTTCATTTAAAAAAAAGAAAAAAAGAAAAAAAACTCAAAGTAGGGCAAGTTTGGAAGATGTGGCCCATAGAATCGCCAAGAATAAGACACAACTTCTCATTATCATTGAGAAACCTGACAGGTGATTGCCCAATCCAGGGAAATATTATATTTCCGATGTTGTGATCTAAGTAAATTGCTCAGTAGCAGAATTTACATTCCTAATAATCCTGCAATTGGCTGATGAAAGTACCACATTGTTTTCATCAGTTATGCTGCTATATGGGTGCTGGGTAAGGGAGGGATTTTCAGATGGGAAGAAGAAATGCTTTTTATCTATTGAAGTTTCTTAGCATGGAGTAAATTGACTAGTTAATAAGGGAGAGGTGAAGTTACATTGTTGTGGGAAAACAAAAATTAGAAAAAAGGAATTTGTCCCCCGATGTGGCATGTACACTTCCAGATAACCACAATACAAGAATTAAAAAAAAAATTGTATCATGCTGCTACTGTCATCTATATTTTTGAATATCTGATAGTAAGGTATCTATCTCTATATCTATCTATCTATCTATCTATCTATCTATCTATCTATCTATCTATCTATCATCTATATCTATCTATCATTCTATCATATCTATCTATCATCTATTTCTATCTATCTATCAGCTATATCTATCTATCTTTCTATCCTACCTATCTATCTTTCTATCCTACCTATCTATCTATCATTCTATCATATCTATCATATCTATCTATCATCTATTTCTATCTATCTATCAGCTATATCTATCTATCTTTCTATCCTACCTATCTATCTATCATCTATATCTATCTATCATTCTATCATATCTATCTATCTATCATCTATTTCTATCTATCAGCTATATCTATCTATCTTTCTATCCTATCTATCTATCTATCTATTTTTCTATCTATCTATCATCTATATCTATCTATCTATCTATCTATCTATCCATCTATCTATCCTAGTTCTATCTATTTATAATTTGTTTTACTTTGTACACAATGTTAGACCATAGAACAATAAATAATTATTTAACATTTGTCAGTCTTTTCCTTTCTGCTGAAAAGTCTTTCATGTCGGAAGTGGGCTAACTTCCATTATCACAAGGCTGGGATAAAGGGTGAGTTCAAATACAATATTGTAGGCAGCTGTCAAAAGTTTCATTCTTTGGTGGTTAAAAAAAAAAAGCATTACGAATCAGTAGGAACACATTTTCAACTGTTGCTCCTGTTGTTTCATCTGGCAAGGTAGCCATTAACTGCTATCCTAACAACTGTATTGTAGAAAGATACAGGAGCTAAAGCAAGCTACATACTGTTGTAGACTGATTGCACTATATTTATGACTTCTCATTCCTTTGCTAAGGTCAATTGTCTGTTTTGTCGAGCTCTTCCTTATTTCCTCTAGTGCTTTCCACTCTTATCTTCTCAGTATTCCTTATTGATGGTGTTATAGAGTTGTTCAATGTGATGGCTCTTTATTAAGCTGGTTTGCCTCAGCATTTCTCAAACATGTTGAAACAACCTTTCTATTTTATTCCAGGAAAAGTATAAAATTACAAGTTTTGTAGAACTGCTAAGTTAGAAGTGCTGGTGTCTTTTTTGCGTACCCTATATCTACCAATTAATTTAAATATGACATTACTTTGCTAATTAGGCTAAGGCAGTTCTACCCTTAAGACCACACACCTTGTTTGCTGAACTGAAGAAAAATCACTTTTTGTATAATTTTTTTGTGGGATATCAATGTCTGTAGTAAATTAGGACAAAAAGGTGATATGACTGTAGAGACTTTTTAAAGCTTATATTGCCATGTAAGTAGTAATTATGTAATGAGCCCCTGGTTAGCATTAGGCTGAATATTTGAAAAAATATTGAGTACTCTAGACTACTAAGGTCAGTTTGTTCTCTAATGGTAATGTTAGATCCATATGTTTCTCCAAATTATACTTCCTTTTACAAAGTCTACATGTGGTAAGGAGAAGTGGAAGATAATTCACAATGTTCTATTACACTGCGAGCTATACAGAGCTTGTAGGTCTGCATATATTCTCCCCTTATTAGAGAGATTGCCAGGGAGGGCAGACCATTTTTATCTAGGCTTTCTCCTCCAGGACACTAACCCGGTTACCACGTCTGCAGTGGCAAAGTTCTGTGGTGGCTGCAATGTCCATAAGGAAAAAAATTGGCTACAGAAGTATAGTACCATCTTGTACCAATTATCTGGACATACCTCTAACAATCTTGGACCATTATGTTATTATCCACTTTTAATGTCATACTTTTTAATTATATTTAATGTTGGTATTTTTTAACATAGTGTAAAAACTAATGTGTATTGCTGGTCTTTGACTGTAATAAAGATTTTACTTACTTCTACAAAAGTTGAATGCTATTTGCATGGGAGTGGGGGGGAGTGCGGGGGGGGTAGGAAGTAATATTGGAACCATTTGTTATAATAAACTCCAGCATTATTATTTCAGTTATTTTACTTCCGGTTAAATTTCATTACTGAATCCACAGCTCCAGTTTCACTTGATTCTGATAACAGTTAAAGAGAATTAGAAATATTAAGTATACTTGATACTTAATTCTGAATGTTTATATGGCTTTGTCTAGCAGATAAATATTATAGAGAAGGGAGGGAGGATGCAAGATCAAAGTAATTTAAGAATCCAAAGGTCGAAAGAAGTTTCTCTCTACTACCTTTCGCAATTGAACTTTTAAGGAATGTTTAGGCAAGTTGAATCTGCAGAGTGAAGCTGTATTGTCCCAACCCAGAAAGCAGATTGGTTAAGATTCTATGACCACTGGTATCGAAACCTGCTAAAAGATACAGAGGAGCAATCAGGATTTTCATTTTGCTTGCTTTTTCAAATCTAGGTCCAAAAGGATGACCAAAAAAAGATTTCTCATTGAATCCCTTAGTCTAGACCTGATTTTAACAATCATGAACGTTTTAACTGAGAGCACTGGCGCAATTGGCAAAAATGAGATATTTGAGAATTGGGCAATAGTTTATATGCAGTTTTTATTTCAGTGAGATGGAATGTTGTCGTTGCTTCAAAGAATTTTAGTCCCTTTCTGTTTTAATATGACACTAATACAGTCTTGAAGCTGTCTAAGTAATACCTGCAAAGGGAGCATACAAATGATATTGCATAGTTCTGTAAGTACCAAGAGAGCCAAAATAAATTGCATAAAACCAGATCACTGGACACTCCCTTGAAATTTTACAATACTAATGTCTAGATTGAAGGATATATAATTCATTTCACTGCATAAATACTTAACCAACTTGTCACATCAAACTTTCGAGTGTTTCAAAATATTTCTCACGTAGTCTAGATGTAATAGCTTTCTCACTGTCAAAAGACTCTTTTGATTGGCTTCATGAGGATGCAATGAAAGAATCTTAGTTGAATCTCTTTCCTATTTTTGCAGTGGCAACTTAATCGGTATATATTTTTTAATTTATGCCCCATGTTTTGCTTAAGGGTGATTTGAATCCAGAATCATACTTTGGGGCTGTTGTTTTTTAAATGTCTCTTGAATCTACCTGCTAACCGTTCAAACAAGAATTATTATTATTAGATTTTTAGCGTGCCTATATGTATATATGTTTTGTAAACTCAAGATGGCGGACATACTGTATCTAATATTCCAGTGTCCTATTTTCCGCAGAACAACAATTTTGATTTTCTAGCCTAAGGGAGATCTGGAGCCCATTATAGCAATAGCAATAGCAGTTAGACTTATATACCGCTTCATAGGGCTTTCAGCCCTCTCTAAGCGGTTTACAGAGTCAGCATATTGCCCCCAACAATCCGGGTCCTCATTTTACCCACCTCGGAAGGATGGAAGGCTCAGTCAACCCTGAGCCGGTGAGATTTGAACAGCCAAACTGCCGAACTAGCAGTCAGCTGAAGTAGGCTGCAGTACTGCACTCTAACCACTGCGCCACCTCGACTCTTTCATTCTCTCCTGCTTTCTATGCCAGCACCTTTGCTACTACACCTCTCCCTCTCTCCCTTTCCCTCTCCCCTCCCTCCCCCCTCTCTCTTCTCTCCCACCCTTATAAAAAAACAGAGAAATAAATGTTACCTGGATCAAAGTGTTCACATAGGTTCTTTAGGGAATTAGGCAATAAGAGATATTCCAATTATTTTACTTGGCAGACTTAATAGGCAATTCTAAAGTGGAAGTAATTAATTCATGCAAAATAAATTTTAAAAACTCAAACTGCAGCTCACTTTCTGGAATAATCGAAGTAGAAACAGTACAGAAATGACACCGGCTTGCAAGTAACTTGGTTAAAGGTTGCCAAAAATCTGAAACAAAAAAAAAAAAACAATGATAGAAATGATTTCACTCAGTTCCAAAGATTTTGCTATAAAAAGGGGAGGTGAGGAGAGAGAGAGAGAGAGAGAGAGAGAGAGAGAGAGAGAGATTTGAAATAAATAGGGATGACTTTAGCATTAAATACATGCCAAAAATGAAAAATCCATGACATTTTCAGGATTGCACCAACAGCTCTGAGAGAGTCATTTTCCTGGTTTGCTCATACCGGTGACTGTTCGTAAGCCAAATGGTCCAGGTGTTTGCTATTGGGATATGTTTCCCAAGGACTAAGTACTAAAACTTTTTCTTGGTGCCTCTTGAGAGAAACATTAGCATGGGTTGAGTGATCTGGTTAGATAAATGGATTCTTTCTACAAAGAAACCAGGACATAGTAAGATATTACACAGCCATAGGAAATCTTTCTAATCTAATCTCTTCCAGAACATTCTGTTTGCAATACATTTAGATCTGAATCTCAAAAACTAACACCAAAGAGCAAGACGTATTTTATGCTTAAAAAGCCAAATTAATTTTAAAAAATGTATCTGAACATTGGACATAAGCATATAGGACTATTCCCTCTTGAGTCATTCCCCCTTCTTTCCCATCTCCAGAACTATATGATAAATCAGGGAACAAACTACGAAGGGTACTTGGGAGGTGACATGTTGGGAGAACTTTTCGTCTCAACATTCCATGTAAGATCGGGTTTGGGGGAGGAACTCCAGTCATTTAACACAGAAATTCCCCAGGGCATTCTAGACTTCACTTTTAGTGCCATAAAACCTACTAAGAATGAACTAAACACTTTAGAAAGAGATAGGTGGAACAATAGTATTCTCACCAGTGGTGGGTTTCAAAAATTGTTGGAACCTACTCTGTGGGTGTGGTCTCCTTTGTGGGAGTGGCTTGCCACCCATGTGACCGGATGGGAGTGGCTTGCCGCCCATGTGACCAGATATGAAATTATGAATTAGTACTCAGGTCAGTCCAAGTAGCTATTCAGAAACTCTGGCATTGAATCATGCAAGTCTTAAAGCTGTCAAGTTACAAGATTCTTGCCAGTGGTGGGTTTCAAAAATTTTTGGAACCTCTTCTGTAGGTGTGGCCTGCTTTCTGGGTCCACTGGTGGAACCTCTTCTAACCGGTTCGGTAGATTTGACGAACCGGTTCTACCGAATAGGTGCGAACTGGTAGGAACCCACCTCTGATTCTCAGTATCAAAGCATGATTCTTGAATGTTGCAAACGGTATAAATTCACTAAGTCTTCAGTCTTCCCCTTCCTGTAACCAATACTCCAATATTATAACCAAATCTTACTTCAGTGATTCTTTAAGAAAGAACTATATATGTCTATAAAATCCATGCATCATCTTCCAGTAGAATATTTTAAAATAGGAATTGCTAAGAAAGCCAGTTTGGTTAAGGCATTAGGCTAAAAAGGGGACAGTGAGTTGTAGTCCTGCCTTAGACACAAAGCCAGCTGGATGACCTTAGGGCACTCACTTTCTCTTACTCCTAAGAAGAAGGCAATGGCAAACCACTTTTTAAAACTTTGCCAATAAAAATCAGGAAAAGGACCTGATTTAAACAGAAAGTGGTGGAGAACAGAGTGTTAAATGTCACTTGTAAGCCCTCTGAGACAATTCCAGATAATTTATATTTGAACTAATTTTACATGACGTATAATCAACTTTTTTCCATAATAGCTCAACCAGTGGTGGGTTTCAAAAATTGTTCGAACCTTCTCTGTGGGTGTGGCCTCCTTTGTGGGAGTGGCTTGCCCATGTGACCAGATGGGAGTGGCTTGCCGCCCATGTGACCGGATATGAAGATGCCGACGACACTTGTCAGAACCACCTTAAATTACCTCACACACAGCACTGGCATGCATAAGAATAGGATGTGAACTTGTTTTTTAAAAGGCATCTTTGGTTTGCGTTAAAACAACTTCAACACACGCAATGTTCTGATTGCACCACAAACGCAGTAGTCATCCTTACCTTTCACAGAGGCACTGAGTTTTATAAATATCAGCATGATAGTGTAGAATAATCATATCCAAGGACTAGTGGTGGGTTTCAAAATTCTGTAGGTATGGCCTGCTTTCCGGGTCCACTGGTGGAACCTCTTCTAACCGGTTCGGTAGATTTGACGAACCGGTTCTACCAAATAGGGGCGAACTGGTAGGAACCCACCTCTGAGCTCAACGCAATTGATTTGAAGTATCTAATTATGGAAAGACATGAATGAAAGATCTTGCTTTAAAATGCATTTGGAGTTTGGACACAATACAAATTATTCTATCAAAAGTACTGATTTATCTTTGCTGGAACACTTGTTAATTTTCAGGAATAAAGACCAACTGTGGAATTGTCCTGTTCTTTGTTTACAGACTTTATCCAAATGTTATATCTATTTTTGTTCCTGAATTGAACTTCCTCTTATTTCCATTTATTTTTGAAAAGTGTAAATTAAATGAAAATTATTTGCTGCAGAAATGTTGTCTAAGATTTCCTTTTAATTTTTCCCCCCAGTGGTCTCTTTGCTGGCAACATAACAGAAATGCATTATTTGGAAGATGGTACTACCACTATTGTCACGCGTAATTATACGGTAAGCTTTGTGAATTCCTGTGGTTGGAAGTCAATGTATCATACTTTATAGTTAAAGGGAAAAAATGGGAACCATGCAAATAAAGTGAGTAGCCTATATTTGATTTTAGATTTTGGCTGCTGTACTGTACTCATCCTTTTGTTCAAAATTCACATCTATGGAAGGACGTGCTCCAATCGAACCATGATATATAA
The DNA here is from genome assembly GCF_009769535.1 of Thamnophis elegans. Classification (NCBI taxonomy): domain Eukaryota; kingdom Metazoa; phylum Chordata; class Lepidosauria; order Squamata; family Natricidae; genus Thamnophis; species Thamnophis elegans. The sequence continues at coordinate 5,129,566 of NC_045550.1, forward strand.
TATATTTAAATAACAATAAGATTTGTGCACTTAATGCTCTTTGAAAATGTGCCTGTTAGAGGTTTTAAACAAGTTGAAAGCATCTCCTGTTGCAAATATGTAGCATAAGAACCAGATTTTGAGATAAGGAAGCTCTCCCCCCCCCCCAAAAAAAAAGATTATAAAGACTTCCTGGCTTTCTTCAATACAGGAGCTAGAGAGCCTTTTTATTTCTTTTTCATTTTCATGGGATCAGCCCCTGAAAATACATTATGGATGAGGCTTTGGAAGAAGAGTTGATGAAAGAATTCAAGCTTTGCCTGTTATTTATTAAAATATTAACAAATATCTTCACAAAGCATTCTTTTCAATAAAAATATAAGACTGTAATGACGTTATTTTTTCTAGCTATAAAAAAGGTTTCTTAATTAAAGCAGTAGATAAACTTAATTATTAGACCGTATTTGTCTTTTGATTAATTCAAACTGAATTTGCAACATTGACATTATATGTTAGAGAGAGCTATTGAGTTCAGTGCTTTTCATAATAACTATGTAGATAATAATACATGAAGTTCCAGAATGACTTTTGTCTTATATTGAGGTTGTCGGTATGAGCTATTTTGGAATGTGTAACTAATCAACAGTTTCATTAAAGGTTCTTTCAGAGATTTCCCTGCAGTTTGCTCCCTATTTTAAGGTGAAACAAGAAACAATATTCTAAGGATGTAACTTGACAAAATGATGGGAAATACTCTTTTTTTTTTTCATTCTCGGTATTTTGAGTGGGGGAAATGCAAATAACTCATTTTTCCAACACTATTTTTTTTTCTCGGAATGAACATGCAGCTGGCAAAGGGAAACTGTTCCAAATTCAAAATAAATTTTGAGCTGCATTCCCCTGCAATTGGCATTCTGAGCCAAAATATGTAGTTAATGGGATTAAAAGGCTTTCTTCCATGAATTACCACTCAGCTTCTGAGTGCAATTTGAAGTGATATCCATCACCTTTAAATCCCTTCCTGATTCAGTTTCTGCATATCTATGGGATCTTCTCTCAATAACATCTTTTTGCAAAGAGGACTTACTAGCTACCCCTTCACTTAAGGAAGGCCACACTTGAATTGGAAAGAAAACTAAAGATATTGATATGGGATGTGCTCTGCAATATGCATCAGTTCAATGGTAGTTTACCACAGAATCTCAGGTTGGCCATGATGGAAAATAAATGTTTTGAAACATATCCTGATATAAGGATGGGAGTAGATGTGGGCTAATAAGCAAAGACTGAATCCTTTAAGGTTTGGAATGCTCTGCTTCCTGCTATCCAAGGGTTTCCCAACCTTGGCGACTTTAAGATGGGAGGACTTCAACTCCCAGAATTCCCCAGCCAGCTATTTTGGGAAGCCCTGTGCTATTCTGTCTTTAGCAATAGCAATAGCAGTTAGACTTATATACCGCTTCAAAGGGCTTTCAGCCCTCTCTAAGAGGTTTACAGAGTCAGCATATCGCCCCCAACAATCCGGGTCCTCATTTTACCCACCTCGGAAGGATGGAAGGCTTCCACAAATCTATGGTGCCATTTAGAACTGGTTCCAGCTCCCTCCCCCCACCCATCTGCACCACGCTAGCCCCGCCCGCCGTTCACTGATTGGCTGGCTCACCAATCGCCCCACCCACCTCTAAGAGTCCTATCTAAATCTTAAAGTCTTAAAGCTGTCAAGTTTGAACACCCCTGGGGTTTTTTTTCTAAAGGGTTAGGGGTGCAAGGGTCTTGTAACTTGACAGCTTTAAGACTTGCACGCTTCAATGCCAGAGTTCCTGAGCCAACATGACTGGAGGAAGAATTCTGGGAGCTGAAGTCCACAAGTCTTAAAGCTTTCAATTTTGAACACCCCTGGGGTTTTTTTTCTAAAGGGTTAGGGGTGCAAAGGTCTTGTAACTTGACAGCTTTAAGACTTGTGTGCTTCAAATGCCAGAGTTTCTGAGCCAACATTTTAGTTGCTAAGCAAAAGCGTTGTTAAGTGAGTTTTACCACATTTTACAAGTTGACCACGCCCATCCAGTCACATGACTGCCAAGCCACTCCCACTCGGTCACATGGCTGGCAAGCCATTCCCACCAGGTCACATATCCGGTAGGCCACTCCCACAAAGCAGGCCACACCTACAAAAGGCGTTCTAAAAAAAATTGAAACCCACCACTGTCTAGAATACTTGTCATTTCTTACATGTCTTCGTTTAAAAGGAAGCTTTTTTGCTAAGCTAATATTTTCTTTATACGGTGATCAAATTTGCCAAAAATTGATACACCTGAACTATTAGAAATCGACGGTGATCGTTTCATATGATTACTTTCTCTAACAAATCAGGGTAGTCTTTAGAAGGCTGCTGTCTGAGATTATGTAATTGAAAATCATGCCCTGATACTGAAAGGTTAATTAATGCAGCTTCAATGTGAATGAACCAAGAAATAAAGGTTGGTGAGATGATTGTTATGCAGAAATATGAGAGATAACTTTCTGTGCATTAATAAGATAACAACCTTTCACAAAGGATGGGGGGAAGAAAGTTTTTTTTTAAGTGGCATTCGAAGGAGCTGGAAATGCTGCTTATGACACAAACCTGGTTTTATAACCAGATCCATAACTTGAAAGAAGATGTTACATTTCATCAGCAATGGCATTAACCTTGAATTCCAGGCAAATTCTCAACTTTATTGACTATGTATCTTCTATTATGGTTCTTTTGGTAAGCATCTGGATTTATTAAAAAGAAATACAATAACCTGCCACAAAGTGAAACAGGAGTGGCCTTTTGAAAATAGAAATCCTTTTCATTCCTGTTCTTAATAACAAGCTGCTTCCAAGTCAGCACAGGATGATAAAATATTCTTTCTCTTTTCTCTCCACTCTTATTTCTCATGATCAATTTCTTGGTGGAGCTGTAAAATAGGAAATGGTTTTATTGCATTGTGTGGTATGCTTAATTATGTCTTATGGATCTGCATAATTTAAAATAGATCTGTACGCCAAGCGCCTAAAGGTGAATGACAGTGTAATTTGCTCTGCTGTTTAATTTTAAAAACTGTTCTCATCATAGTTTTCTGATAATAATATAAAAAGAAAAGCAGGCGTGTCCAGGAGAATTGCTTTAAATACTTGTCTGATCTTTGTCTTGTTGAAGGAGATAGCGCATAATATTGCCCTGAGTTCGTGTAAATCAGGCATGAATCCCTGAAAATTTTCATGCCTTGTTTCGAACTAGGCAGAAAGATGCTTTCAGCATGATTATTCCCTCAATCACTGGAATTCAGAACAGATATTTATAATAATAATAATAATAAAGAACAGAACACATCATACATCTATAGTAACATCAACATACATCTATCAAAGAGCCGAGGTGGCGCAGTGGTTAGGGTGCAGTACTGCAGGCCACCTTAGCTGACTGTGATCTGCAGCTCAGCGGTTCAAATCTCACCGGCTCAAGGTTGACTCAGCCTTCCATCCTTCCGAGGTGGGTGAAATGAGGACCCGGATTGTTGGGGGCAATATGCTGACTCTGTAAACCGCTTAGAGAGGGCTGAAAGCCCTATGAAGCGGTATATAAGTCTAACTGCTATTGCTACTCCTTCTTGCCCGGAGAAGACAGGGGTCTTGCCCCCCCCCCCAACAGGGTGATTTGCTGACTCAATTTGCTAAAAATTTGTAAACCGCTTAGAGAGGGCTGAAAGCCCTATGAAGCGGTATATAAGTCTAATAAATAAATAAATAAATAAATAAATAAATAAATAAATAAATAAGTTTATACATGGAATATTGGAATTGATCGTTTTTTCTCTGTCTCATTAGAATCATTGCTTCTATCATGGCCATGTACAAGAATATGCTGAATCTGCAGTAATTTTGAGTACATGCTCTGGACTCAGGTAAGGCAAAATATTTGAGATGATGGGCATAAGATATAATCACAAGTGCTTAGTCTAGATCATTGTTTCTCAACCTTGGCAACTTGAAGATGTCCGGACTTCAACTCCCAGAATTCCCCAGCCAGTGAATGCGGTCGCAGACTGTGGGGGCGATATGCTGACTCTGTAAACCGCTTAGAGAGGGCTGAAAGCCCTATGAAGCGGTATATAAGTCTAACTGCTATTGCTATTACTAAAGACAGAATAGCACAGGGCTTCCCAAAATAGCTGGCTGGGGAATTCTGGGAGTTGAAGTCCGGACATCTTCAAGTTGCCAAGGTTGAGAAACACTGGTCTAGATTGTGTAAGAAATTGAGATAAGGGTATTGCCAGTACTTAGATGGGTAGCCACCTATAAAGACTAAAAAAATTCTATTAAACAAGTATTTAAGAATCTCTGATTCTCTTGCCTCCTGGTACCTTCTGTGATTTTGGAATAACCACAGAGTTCACTTGATCATCATATATTTTTATGGTATACATTTATCCCTTCAGGAATTCTGTCCTACTCTTTGTTCTTTCATCTGTTTCATCCATTACTTGCATTTCTCTGCATCTCTATTCTTCTCTATAAATATCCCTGTCTCTTTGTTCTCTGTGATAGCAATTGTCTTTCCTTGCTGCATTATTCAAAAGTTTTTGAGAGACGCTCAAGTATGCCAGTATTGAATTATATATGAACATCAACTGTAATAATATGAATTAGGAATATTAAGCATGTTTAAATATAAAGCATAAACTGAATGTCATCACCAAAGTGATGATATTCATATGTCAAATGTTGTGATGCAAAAAAACCACAATTATGTCATTGACATCATGATATCATTGTAGGTGTGTGTTGTTACATTGACACCATCATGGTTTTGTATGGATGCTATTGGTGGGTTGCTACCATTTAGCAGACTCAGGGAACAAATAATCTGAGTGTTGACATTAGTCTAAAAAATATTATTTGAATGTACCCCAAAAGAGAAGCTAGGAATGAAATTTGTATTGGTTAAGTTAATCAACCTATTTTCTGAGAAATCTAAATGTCAACACATAGATGTAACTGTTCACATAGTATGTAAGATGTTTACTAATCTAGGGAAACATGTTTCTTTGAGAAACTCAATAAGATCAAGCATATTTAATAATGCAGGGAAAAGTAACAAATCTGTTGGGAAATCTTTAATTGGTGTTTTTTATATCCTGGATTCAGTTCATAAATCTATTATTTTATATAGCCAGCAATTGGGAACACTGGAGTTTGCTCACTAAATCATTCTGAGTTTATCATGGTGTAATTTACTGTAAGTTTGCATTGTGAATATATTTAGAAAAGCAAGGTTGGAATTAAGCATAATTGTTTTTCATTTGCTTCAGGGTGAATATTTTTAGTGTCATTGCGATATCGCCAAGTGATACATAACCAATTAAGTGGCTAGCTCAATGTATTTAGTATTTTGTGAAGTAGACAGTTATAACTATTTCTAGATTTTCCTCTCAGTTTGTTTTATCTTCATCTCAAAAAACATTTAGTGATTGGTATACTGTACCTATTCTGCTGTTTCTCCTGTCTATTTAAATGAGATATCTGTGTGAGATGATATGTCACACAGAATCATCTGTTGTTTTAATTTAATAAACCTAATTCACAGCTTGGTAGCACCATTTAATCCTAATAACCTTTAGTCTTACATTATTAGAATAAGAGCTAGTTAATAATAACTAGCAAGCAATGAAAGTCATTTTCTAGGACTTAACAACTTATTGCATGGTCTTTCTTACTACGGTTTAGGCCAAAGGGAATTTTTGTTTTGTTTTTCGACATTCAGAAATATTCATAACACTATGCATCATTATAATTGGAATTCCTTTTGATGTTGATAGGTAGTTTAATATTAAGACACTTGAACTTCTCAAACCCATTTCAATAATGTGGGGGAGAAAATACATCTTGATATAAACAAAGAACAAAAGGAAGATATATTTACAGAGGTTTCAAAGAGACTAGTGATAGTGCAGAGAAATAAGAATTAGTAATTTAGTAATTTAATAAATTTATATGCCGCCCAATCCTGTAGGACTCTGGGTGGCTTACAAAAACAAGATAAAAGATGAGAGTTAAAAATAGAAAAGAGAAACAAATTTAAAAACAACACACCATACATTCAGTCTAGGTGGGGCTGGACCTCATTCATGGGGTCAACAGCCCCAGGCCTGCCGGAATAGCCAGGTTTTAGTGGCTTTTCGGAAGGCTGAGAGAGTGGGAAGGGTCCGGATCTCTACGGGTAGATCGTTCCACAGGGCCGGAGCAGCTACAGAGAAGGCCCTCCCCCGAGGGGCCGCCAGCCGCGTCGATGGCACCCGGAGAAGGCCCAACCTGTGAGATCTTATTGGCCGTTGGGAGGTATGTGGCAGGAGGCGGTCTCTTAGATATCCAGGTCCTAGGCCGTGTAGGGCTAGGAAATGGTGCTGTGGGCCGTGGCACGACAAAACCGCGCTCGTCAAAATAGCAGTGATAAAACCACGTCACTAAAGCTGCGATGTCATCACCGCATGTCATCACCGCCGCGACAACAGCGCGGCGACAGAAGGGTGCTTTAAAACAGCGCGGCGGCAGAAAGCCGATTTAAATTAAGGTAAGTGTTAGGATTAGGTTTAGGGGTTTGCTTTAGGGTTAGGGTTAGGGTTAAGATTAGGGTTAGGGTTAGGGTTAGGTTAGGTTTAGGGTTAGGTTAGGCTGAGTGCTTCGGAAGGCACGGATTTGCCCTCCGCCCTTATGTCAGTGCGGTAAGGTCGCATTTGCTTTAGCGATTCGGACGGCACGGATTAGCACTCGCGCTTATGTCTCCGCGGATAAGGGCTTCGCGGTATTGTGGTGGAACCGCTGTGGGCCACAAAGTTAAAGAGGGATAGAGATCAAGGATTAATTAGTTGTAAAAGTGTTTATGCCAATAAAACAAAGATGCAGACCTTTAAAAATGGAAAACTAGTCTTTAGTGTGATCTGAATAAGGTACATTTGCAGTGCTTAAGGACCATGATTTTATATTCAAATACAGTACAGGTTTATATATCAATTAGAGAGAATCCTGACTGACTTCAAATGATCAAGATCTATTTTTGGGAATTTAAACAAGTATGATAAATAAAGCTAACTAAGGCCATTAATCATGATACCTATAAATTACATCCAGCCAAGAAGGAATAGCATTGCTTACACTAGTCATTGAAACACAAAGCTGAAGAAGAATGCAAGTTTGTGGGCAGAGTTTGTGGGCCACTGTGAGTATACAGTGAGGAGCCAAGGTGGCACAGTGGTTAGAGTGCAGTACTGCAGCCACTTCACCTGACTGCTAAGCTGCAGTTCGGCGGTTCAAATCTCACCGGCTCAAGGTTGACTCAGCCTTCCATCCTTCCGAGGTGGGTAAAATGAGGACCAGGATTGTTGGGGGCAATATGCTGACTCTGTAAACCGCTTAGAGAGGGCTGAAAGCCCTATGAAGCGGTATATAAGTCTAACTGCTATTGCTATTGCTATTGCTATACTGTATGTTGAACTGAATGGATCCTTGGCTTGATTCAGCACAGGTCGTATGTTGTTATGGTGAAAGATTGCTGTGAAAGATTTCTGTAGAAACACATATAGTGAAGAAACAAACTTCTAAGAGCCAGGTTGAGGAGGAAATGTTTTTTTTAATGCTATTGTAATTCTAACATCCATATGAATGGCAGCTTAATTAATCTGCATTCTTAAATTTATTTCCATTAACTAATTAGAAAGCCTTGCATAATAGGAATGTTACGTTTTTAAAAATGAGGGGATAATCACTATATGGTTGAGTTGTCTTGTTGAGGAACTGGGGCCGGGGTTAGTAAGGTAATTGGCTACATAAATCCACAGTAGGTTACTTGTTCTCTGTAGCTGTGTGAAACCGAGAAATAAATTGTACGGCTCGGCTGGTAACCTAAAGATGCCTTTTATTTGATTACAGCTTGCCTGAGCCTATGTGACATTTCATTGACATTTTATAAATTAAGGAGTTCATGGGTGTAGGGGGGGTGGGCAAAGGGGGAAAGACAAATCACTAAAGGTGAATAACAATGACATTGAACAAATTCGCATAGATATTTCAGACAGCAAGATGGAAGTGCATAATGGTGGTATTTGTATGATGTCATCACACATCATACTGTCATTTGAGAGTTATTTCACCTTGTGGCGGACACTGCTGATTTCTGCAGACTGACAATTTTTTTTCCCTAATGTTTCTTTCTCCTTGATCTTGTGCACATAAGCCTTACTCAACTGGAAGTTGAAATCCAACATAGCAGGAGGACTTCGTGTCGAGAAAGATTCCCAATTACTATTTCATTTCTTCCCGTTTCCTACCCTTAGGTTGTGGAAACAATTTTAAATCACAAAATGCTAGCTTTTGAAAGCTTATTAAATTAAGGAAAGTGCATTCAAATTCACAGCTGCAGTCATTCATTCACTGTGAACATGTATATGTGCACCTCGCCCCACGATATTTATTGAGAATTTCTTTCAGCAGGATAATTCATAGGCATATATTTATTTATTTATTTATTTATTTATTTATTTATTTATTTATTTATTTATTTAATTTGTATGCCGCCCACTCTCAAAGATTAAGATTAAGATTAAGATTTAATTTATTTTTATGCCGCCCTTCTCCGGGAGGGACTCAGGGCAGCGAACAACTCAAAAGGGGAAAGGGGATACAAACACAATACATATAATTAAAATACACAAGAATCACACAGCCACACAGGTCGAGAGGGGAGGGGAACTCATCAACCCCAGGCCTGCCGGCACAGCCAGGTTTTGACGGCTTTCCGGAAGGCCTGGAGAGAGGTGAGGGTCCGGATCTCCGCGGGGAGTTCATTCCAAAGGGCCGGAGCTGCAACAGATGGCATTGGCTGGTAGACAGAACCCGGAGGAGGCTGACCCTGTGCGATCTAACGGGTCTGTGGGAGGTAATTGGCAGAAGGCAGTCTCTCAAGTACCCAGGTCCAATACCATGAAGAGACTCAGGGCGGCTTACAAGTAAAAAAGAGGAAGGGAAGGACATACAAAAACAAGACAACATTAAAAGAACACAACATTCACAACTTAGGATGGGGCTGGACAAATTCAACAGCCCCAGGCCTGCCGGAACAGCCAGGTCTTGGTCGCTTTGCAGAAGGCCGGAAGGGTAGTAAGGGTCCGGATCTCCAAGGGGAGATCGTTCCATAGGGCCGGAGCAGCAACAGAGAAGGCCCTCCGCCGGGGGGTCGCCAGCCGACATTGACCGGCAGATGGAATCCGGAGAAGGCCTAATCTGTGCGATCTTATAGGCCTCAGGGAGGTAAATGGCAGGAGGCGGTCTCTCAAGTAGCCAGGTCCGATACCATGTAGGGCTTTAAAAGTAGCACTTTGAAGCATGTCCGGAGACCAATGGGAAGCCAGTGCAGCTCGCGGAGGATAGGTGTGACTCTCCATATTAATGGAGAGTTTGGTGATGTTGCATCCACAGATACAATATCCCTTACCACTCTTCTCTCATGAAGTCTTTGAAAATTATTTTAAAAATGCAGTACCTCAACATCTTGGGAAAGAATCCTGAAATGCTATATTTTTGGCATAATGATATGATAAGATAAGATCAGAGGTGGGTTCCTACCAGTTCACACCTATTCAGTAGAACCAGTTCATCAAATCTACCGAACCGGTTAGAAGAGGTTCCACCAGTGGACCCGGAAAGCAGGCCACACCTACAGAAGTGGTTCAAAAAAATTTTGAAACCCACAACTGCCACACACACACAGAGAGAGAGAGAGAGAGAGAGACAGACAGACTGACACAGAGAGAAAGAAAGAGAAAGAAAGGAAGAAATAAATAAAAAAGAAAGAAAAAAGTGAGAGATGAAAGAAAAAAAGAAAAAAGGGACAGAGAGACAAAAGGAAGGAAAGAGAGAGAGAGAGAGAGAGAAAGAAAGAAAGAAAGAAAGAAGAAAGAAAGAAGAAGAAAGAAAAAGAAAGAAAGAAGAAAGAAAGAAAGAAAACACATGGCCGGCAAGCCACTCCCACCAGGTCACATGGGCGGCAAGCCACTCCCACAAAGGAGGCCACACCCACAGAGTAGGTTCCAAAATTTTTTGTAACCCACCATTGGATAAGATATGTGGTATATGATATAATACATTATATTAATAACCAGCCAGGGCATAAAGCAACCAAAAGAAGCTGTAAAAATATTATGAAATGTGGGGAGACCTAATCTATAGGATTGCTGGGAATCAGACACGATTGAATGGATAGTATCCTTATCATAATATTTTGGTTCCCTCCACCATGCATAATTATGTGATGATATCTGAAAAATTCCCGAGCTCTACTTAAGGTCTTCAGACAGCACTACGTGCTACACTAAGCTTGAAGGAGCAGGAGTGAATTTATTCTATAAATATTTTATCTGCAGTGTTATTTGAAAAACCCAGCTAAATGTTATTGAAGCTAAGCTTCTCTCTTTGCTTTGTTCTACTTTTTTATCCATTGTCTGTACAGGGGGAAAAAAACTGTACATAAATCTTTGGCTGATACCAAGATTATAGTACCATGATTCCTAACTGCAAGACTTTTAATCTTATTAGTGCTATCACTCACATTTTAACTCTAGGTTTAAATTCCTGGATAGCGGACATAAAGGCCCTACTGGATAAATAGGATTTGCAGTATGAAGATTTAGTGTGCGTAACTAGTGTCTCTTGATGATATGAATATGCCCATCCTTTTCTTTGGATGCTAAATAGATTTCAGAATACTAATGTGTCTACTCTATATTTATGAAAATAAAATGAATTCATTATACAGGAGAGGCATTTAAAATGAGACTACAGCCATGCTGGTATTTTCTAAGCAAGGCTATTAAGCAGTTGCCTTAATTGTTTTGTCCTTTGCACACTGAAACAAAATCTTAGAAAGCATGTAGAAAAAATGAGGAAGCGATAATGTCAAGGATGATCAGAATTTCAGATATGAGTCTACTTAAATAATACCAGAATAACAGCGGGAGCAACAGCTCAAATTAACCTATTTTTGTATTGAATAAAATGACAGAATGATTGAGTCAGAAACAGCTTTCTCTTGAAAGAAGATTTCCTGACACTTACTCTTTATTATGATAGGCTGGTTGAGATCTAACCTTAACTATGTTGGCAATTACTGTTCTCTCAATCCTAGCCTATTTGATTACAGCGTCACTGACTGAGGCTCATATTGGTAGCGTAATAATAGTTTAATTGTTTAACTCTCAAGATTCTGTTCATTCAGTGTCTTATACAGTAATATCTACAGCAGATATGGGTATTTCCTTTCCTGTAAATGGGAAGGAATGGGATGGGGTTGGGGGGGTGGATGGATGGGATAGGATATGATAATATTATTTATAAGATTATCTTATCTCTTATCTTTTACTTATTTTCCTTCCATTCAGCAAATCTATCATGCACACCTGAAAAACTGGGAAAATTCACTTTCTGGGGCCCAGAGAACATGGATTACATGTCAGTATCCCAATTGGCAGAATTGATCATGAATTAATTCTTTACCCCAATGGTGACATTTACCAATTACTTGAATTACTCACTCTTCACATCCTACCAAGAAACAAGTACCCAAAAGAGTTGATAAAAGGCTTGACAAAACAGGGTTAAGCAACTGTGTATCCTGGCCCCCTATGTTAAAGAGTATACATCAGTGTTTCTCAACCTTGGCAACTTGAAGACGTCTGGACTTCAACTCCCAGAATTCCCCAGCCAGCATGCTGGCTGGGGAATTCTGGGAGTTGAAGTCCAGACGTCTTCAAGTTGCCAAGGTTGAGAAACACTGGTATACATACTCTTTCCAAATTTGAATTTTACATCCTACGCATTCAACTAGAGACTAATTTCCACATACCCCATTGATGACATAGCTACTCTCTTCTCCAAATAAACTAGACTCTGCTACAGCTATCGAGCTTTGGCTGAACATTGCTAATTGAGGGTCTGAAATTTATGATTATGATTCATTTACTTGTTCAAATAGTGGTTGTCCAACTCTAGTGGAATAAATATGCAAAACCAAAGCTGTGCTTTATCATCAAGGGATGCTACCAACACAGGTGGAAAATCAATAGCCATTCCATTAAGTAAGTAAATTTCTGCCTACTTCTAGTCATCCAATTCCTGAATACGGCAAACATAAGGGGTCACAGCCCAATTCCAGAAAGCTACCAGTGCAGTCATCACATTAGCCAGCTGCAAAAAGAACATATTGTTCCCAGCATCCATTAAAGTTTTCAGTGCTGAAATGCTGAGCCTATTGTTCAAGCACCCAGTTTAGTGCATAGTCTGATGATTCACGTTTTGACATCTAATCAATCATCAAAACTTTACGGCAAGGTTCCCACTCCAGTGCAAATGTGCTTCTTTGGAAGAAACTGGGTTGCCCTCTAAAGCAGCTCAAAAGGAGATCTCTTAACTGAGATTCTGACAAAGACTCTTTTTGTGTGTGTGTGTTCTTTAGGTGAAATGCTGGCCCAGCTTATTTTGGAAAATAAGTTTACTTCCACACGGAAGAACATTGCCAACGATTTGTCCTTCTGTGACTTTTCGTACACTTGTTCTTAATAGTATTCAGAAGAGGCAAAGTCATGCAAATAATTAAATAGACAGTTTTTGACCTGGATAAATAGAATGACAGATCTATTTGTGGCGCCTTCTTTATCCCATTGTTTTTACTCAAAGCACCAGATCTAGCACAGAGGCATGTTGTGACTTCTCTCTATTGAACAGCATGATCATGTTGGATCCAGGAGCTATGTTGGCTGTCTGGCAATGCCTGCTTTGTGGAAAAGCATCCTCTGGAGATCTGAATCCTGACCTTATTCGCCTTTCGTAAAGTTCTGAAGCCCCGTTTCCTAAAGGTTCAACTGAAATGGTGGGTTAGCCCTATTGTTGTTGTTGATGATGTTTTTTATGGATGGAAGATGTCATTTACTTGGGACATCATGGATTATTGTTTTAACTGTTGGCATTTTTTGTATCAAGCTCAGATACACTGTTGAAAACATGGCTGGCCACATAAATAAGTAAATAAATTTATTTATTTATTTATTTATTAGACTTATATACCGCTTCATAGGGCTTTCAGCCCTCTCTAAGCGGTTTATAATTTTTTAGCAAATTGAGTCAGCAACTTGCCCCCACAGTCCGGGTCCTCATTTCACCCACCTCAGAAGGATGGAAGGCTGAGTCGACCTTGAGCCGGTGAGATTTGAACCGCTGAACTGCAGATCACAGTCAGCTAAAGTGGCCTGCAGTACTGCACCCTAACCACTGCGCCACCTCGGCTCTTTTAAAATTCTTTAATAATAAATAATAATAAATAATAAATAAATAAATGAAATACCATACTACTGATTCAGTGACCTGTTCCATAATTCTCTCGTGCTCCTCAATTATCTCTGTAGGATACTTATAGAAGAACATTCGCTTTAGGAAGACTCAGTGTCCAAAAGCGAGGAGATATAATAATATCCCTTGTTCAGAACATTTCTCCATTTCTTCTGCTTCTCTTGTTGAAACCATACCCTGCCCTTTCTACCTTTCTATTTTTATTTATTATATTTATTTGCCACCCATCTTGTTTTGAAGCAACTCTGAATGGCTTATAGCAGGAGTCCCCAGCTCCTGGTCTGTGAACCAGTCTGTAGCATGCCAGAAACTGGGCTGTGTAAACAAGCAAAGTCCCATCCACAGAGTGTAGTCAGCACACAAAACCACACACCCTCCTGTCTGCAGAAAAAACTCTCTCCATGGGACCGGTCCCTGGTGCCCAAAAAGTTGGGGGCCACTGGCATTAAAATTCTTAGTAGTAATCAGAATAGACAAAGCCATGCAAATAATTAAACCCAAAGTCTTTGTCTTGTAGAAATAGTTATAGATAAATAGAATAAATAAATAATAAATAGAAATATTATAGAGTTGTTAGAGTGCTATTACTAATCCCCTTATGTAATCTGAGATTTTGTGTGTGTGTGTGTGTGTTATATACTCTGGTGTCATTCCTCATGTTAGGGACTCGTTTGTCAATAAGGGCGGGTTTCCAAATGGCTGGTAGGCGGGAGGTATCATCTCGTTTGTTCATGCTGTGTGGGCGTTGTTTCTATCTCGATGGCTTCTCTGATTATTCTGTTATTAAAATGTTCAGCTTTGGCAAGAGTTCTGGTCTTTTTAAAGTCAATTTTATGTCCTGTGGCTTTAAGGTGTTGGACCAGGGAAGAAGTTGGTTCCTCTTTTCTGATTGCGTTCTTGTGTTCTTCAAGGGGTCATTGCCTATGTATACGTCAATCCTGAAATCTGCTAGTACTCCTAAAAAACTTTGAGACATGCAAGTATAACCTATTGTGGATAAACTAGTATCACCCCATAATGTACATTCACGGAAATCTATTTTTACCTTACATATTGCTGTAAAGATATTTTGCTGTGCAATGAATTATAGAATTTCCACAGGAGACCTTCACTTGTGCTGAAGATATTTCTGTTAAATCATGCATAGTGACCGTAACTTAATTAATTATGATTCTCCTCTGGTGTCTGAGGGTTTGGATCATTAGATAAACTTCATCAATGAAAGATGAAAAGGTCTCCACATTCTGCAACTACTCCCTGTTATGGAATATTGCCATATTGGTTGCTGTCATCTCTTCCTGAAGCTTAAAATAGTCATGGTCCAGGGTACAATTCAATGTCATTATTTCTCCTAATGTTGTAATCAACTTTTATTAAGTTTTCTTTGTCTTCATTACCTTGAACTTGTTTTTCTGAACATCCTGGGACTATATCATTGTAGTCTTTATATTATTAAGCCTAGAGGCCAGGGGTGGGTTCCGGTACTGCTTGTCCACTTGTGGCCACGCTGCACGCACATGCGCAGTGCAATAAAAATTGGTCTGTGCATGAGCAGAAGCCAAAAACAAGATGGTGGCACCTACAGTATTATTTGTACAATTTTATTTATTTGTACGATTTATAGGCCGCCCAATCCCGGAGGACTCTGGGCGGCTTACACACGAAGGAAAAAAAGAAAAATAAAATGAAAATAAAAACAGGTTAAAATTAACACACATACATTTGTTATGATCGGGGCTGGACCTCAACAATGAGGTCAACTTGGACTCCACCCCTGCAGTTCCAGCGGGGCACAAGAGGATCAGACGGAACATCTCTGGGTTGAGTTTCAGGATGTTACCCCCGGGGATGTGGACAAGGCCATGAGGGCTGTGAGTGCCTCCACCTGCGTACTGGACCCGTGTCCCTCATGGCTGGTTACCAGCAGCAGTGAGGTGACACGAGGCTGGATCCAGGCGGTCGTGACCGCCTCTCTTCGGGAGGGGAACTTCCCCGCCGCACTGAAAGCGGCGGTGGTGAGACCCCTCCTAAAGAAGCCATCTTTGGATCCAGCTGCCCTTAATAACTATCGTCCAGTCTCCAACCTTCCCTTCCTTGGGAAGGTTGTTGAGAAGGTGGTGGCCTTTCAGCTCCAGCGGTCCTTGGAGGAAGCAAACTATCTCGACCCCTTCCAGTCAGGCTTCAGACCCGGTTACAGCACAGAAACCGCTTTGGTCGCATTGACCGATGATCTCTGGAGAGCCAGAGATGGAGGATTCTCCTCCATCCTGGTTCTCCTTGACCTCTCAGCGGCTTTCGATACCATCGACCATGGTATCCTTCTGCGACGACTGCGAGAGGTGGGAGTGGGAGGCACCGTGTTACGGTGGTTCTCTTCCTACCTCTCGGACAGGTCGCAGTCGGTGTTAGTGGGGGGGCAGAGATCGTCCCCTAGGCCCCTAACATATGGGGTGCCTCAGGGCTCAGTCTTATCCCCCCTACTATTCAACATCTACATGAAACCGCTGGGAGAGATCATCCGCAGGCACGGGATTAGATACCATCAATATGCGGACGATACTCAACTGTATCTGTCCGCCCCGTGCCAACTCAATGAAGCGGCAGACGTGATGAACCGGGGTCTGGAGGCGGTTATGGACTGGATGAGGGCTAACAAGCTTGTGCTCAACCCAGAAAAGACCGAGTGGCTGTTGTGCTTCCCTCCCAAAGATTCCACCAATACTCCATCTCTCAGGCTGGGGGGTCAAATCCTATACCCCTCAGAGAGGGTCGCAACTTGGGAGTCCTCCTAGATCCACAGCTATCGTTTGACCATCATTTGACGGCAGTGGCTAGGGGGGCATTCGCCCAGGTTCGCCTGGTGCGCCAGTTGCGACCCTACCTGAATCGGGAGGCACTCACAACAGTCACTCGGGCCCTTGTGACCTCTAGGCTGGAATACTGCAATGTGCTCTACATGGGGCTGCCCTTGAAGAGCATCCGGCTTCAGCTGGTCAGAACGCAGCCGTGCGAGCGATTGTGGGTGCACCGCGGTTCACCCACATAACACCTATCCTCCACGAGCTGCGCTGGCTACCTGTCGATTTCCGGATGCGCTTCAAGGTGCTGTTAGTCACCCATAAAGCCCTGCATGGTAGTGGATCTGGATACTTGAGAGACCGCCTTCTGCCAATTACCTCCCTGCGACCAATTAGATCACACAGATTGGGCCTCCTCCGTATTCCATCGGCCAGCCAGTGTCGGCTGGCAACCACAAGGAGGAGGGCCTTCTCAGTTGTAGCCCCGACCCTTTGGAACGAACTCCCCGTGGAGATTCGTACCCTCACCACCGTCCAGGCCTTCCGCACAGCCTTGAAGAACTGGCTAGCCCGTCAGGCCTGGGGATGAAGATAGTTGCCCCTCCCGAATGATGAATGCATGTTGTTTACTGTTTTTATTATATGTGTCTATGTTATTGTCTGCATTTCCCCTTCCCTGATTTTATGTGAGCCGCCCTGAGTCCCCTCAGGGAAAAGGGCGGCCTACAAATGTCAATAAAATCAAAAAATCAAAAATCAAAATCAAATCACAGCCCCAGGCCTGCTGGAATAGCCAGGTCTTGACAGCTTTTCTGAAGGCCATGAGAGTGGGTAAGGTCCGGATTTCTGGGGGTAGCTCATTCCAAAGGGTCGGAGCAGCCACAGAGAAGGCTCTCCTCTGGGGAGCCACCAGCTGACACTGTCTGGCTGATGGCATCTGAAGGAGGCCCACCCTGTGGGATCTCACCGGCCATTGGGAGGAAAGTGGTACTGCCTGAAGAACCAGTTCAGGGGCGTGGCAGGCCTGGGTTGCTGCTGGTTCCAGCGACCCAGGCCACCAAATCACAACCGGTTCAGCTGAACGAGTCCAAACCAGTAGGAAGCCACTACTGCTAGAGGCTGACAATAATTTTGCTATTTTTATCCAAAATTTCAGTAGGATATGGTGGAACTGGAACATTCTTAAATGGGAATTGGCTGAAAGTACCTTCCATTTTAAGTGAGATTCCTGTGAAAGAAATACTGATAGCAAATTATTCAGGATATCTAATTTAGAGATAATTCTGCTTCAGCTTTCACAGGAAGGACTTTATAATGATTTATTGAAGCTTCTTCCTCCCATTCATTTTCTAAAACAGTTGCATACCTCTCAAAAGTTTGCTTACCTTGGAGACATTCAGTAAAGGATTAGTTTCTATGCCATTTTAATCACTACTAAATTCTCTGCTAGGCTTTATTGTTATGTATACAAGTACCTCTTATAATATTGTACAAAACAAAATGGGTTGATGGCCCCTGAAAAGGCGTGGCAGCGTCATATGAATGCAAGATACCAGTGACGTGCGGTGAGGTTTATGGCTGGTGAGGCAGCCCTCTCCCCTGACACCCCAATGACTAAAGCATTTTCTTTCGCCCTCCTGAGCCTAAAGCATTTTTTTCGCCTACCTGAGCTCGCGGCAGAGCTCAGGCGGGCGAAAGAAAGTGCTTTAGTCAGTGAGGTGTCGCGGAGAGGAGAGAATGCCTGAGCATTGCATTTATTAAAGAAAAAAGGAAATTTGAAGGAAAAGAGGGAGCGTGGGGTGGGGGGACATCAGAAACAGAGAAAGGAGGAAGAATGAGCGTGACGCTGTAGCTTTAAACAGAATGACAGAGTTGAAGCCTCTAAAAAATGCGCCCTCTACTATGAGGCAGGAGAACTGCATGCCTCAACTACCTCCGAATTTTTTAAGGCTTTTAATCCTTGCTTAACTCTGCTCGAGCGCCTAAAAAGTCAGACTAGATGAGGCATGCAGTTCTCCTGCCTCATGGTAGAGGGCGCTTTTTAGAGGCTTTTTCAAACAGGCAGTCATTCACGTGTGGCAGCTAGCTAGCCTAACCTCAGCACTCACCTTTTCCTGTTTACATTTTTTTTTCCTTTTCATGATTGACAGTGGTGAGGCTGTGCCCCCCTGCCTCCCCTGACTGCACGTCACTGCAAGATACTGGGTTTTAGATTTAATTGGGTGTTTTATTAATTAATATTCAAGATAGTATGGACTCCTACAACCTCCTTGGCCTCAGAGAAGCTGGCTTATTGCAGATGTTTCTGTATGCTATCTTCTTTCATTTGGGGTTTTGCTGTTTTTAAATGTTGGGTTTTTCTTATTGTTGATTTTAAAAATTCACATTTGTTTGGTGCAGTTAGGAGTCTAGTTTAACCTGGGTTGTCTTTAAATGACAACACATTCTCAATTGTTATAACATGCAAGGCTGTGTGTCTGAACTTGTGGTGGTGCACTTCATAGTGTTGTTTATTTGTTTGTTGCCCATCCTTTCAGATTCAAGAATTATTTAGAGAAAGCCATCTGGGGAACTATCCTTAGCAGTAGCAATAGCAGTTAGACTTATATACCGCTTCATAGGGCTTTCAGCCCTCTCTAAGCGGTTTACAGAGTCAGCATATTGCCCCCACAGTCTGGGTCCTCATTTCACCCACCTCGGAAGGATGGAAGGCTGAGTCAACCTTGAGCCGGTGAGATTAGAACCGCTGAACTGCAGATAACAATCAGCGGAAGTGGCCTGCAGTGCTGCACCCTAACCACTGCGCTACCTGGCTCTTGATTCTTGCTAAATAAAATAAAATGAAGTTAGAATGAGCTAGAATTGTAGTCCTTGACTTACTATTGGTCACTTAGCCGCCATTCAAGGCCACAAGGGATTTCCCTGGCGGTACTTATGACCCAGATTCAAATTTTAAATGACTGGAACCCCCTGGTCACATGACTGCATATCAGTCACTCGGCAACCTGTCTGCATTTATGTCGTTTGCAGCATCTGCAGTCATGTGCCTGCATTTTATGGCACTTTTGCTGAAAACCAGCATTTCAATTTCTTTTTTTGGCCAAACCTGTCCATAGGGAGCCATTGGTTTACTTACTGACCAGAGGTGGGTTCCTACCAGTTCGTACCTGTTCGGTAGAACCGGTTCGTCAAATCTACCGAACCGGTTAGAAGAGGTTCCACCAGTGGACCCGGAAAGCAGGCCACACCTACAGAAGAGGTTCCGAAATTTATTGAAACCCACCACTGGTCCTTGGATATGATTATTCTAGACTATCATGCTCATGAACCGAGGTGGCGCAGTGGTTAAGTGCAGCACTGCAGGCTACTTCAGCTGACTGCAGTTCTGCAGTTCGGCTGTTCAAATCTCACCGGCTCAAGGTTGACGCAGCCTTCCATCCTTCCGAGGTGGGTAAAATGAGGACCTGGATTGTTGTTGGGGGCAATATGCTGACTCTGTAAACCGCTTAGAGAGGGCTGAAAGCCCTATGAAGCGGTATGTAAGTCTAACTGCTATTGCTATTTATAAAACTCAGTGCCTCTGTGAAAGGTAAGGATGACTACTGCATTTGTGGTGCAATCAGAACATTCCGTGTGTTGAAGTTGTTTTAACGCAAACCAAAGATGCCTTTTAAAAAGAGGTTTACATCATATTCTTATGCATGCCAGTGCTGTGTGTGAGGTAATTTAAGGTGGTTCTGACAAGTGTCGTCGGCATCTTCATATCCGGTCACATGGGCGGCAAGCCACTCCCATCCGGTCACATGGGCAGCAAGCCACTCCCACAAAGGAGGCCACACCATTATTGTTATCAACTTAATAACGGCAGTGATTCACAACAATTATGGCAAGAAAGGTAAAAAAAAAGGGGGCAAAACTCACTTAACAACTGTCTTGCTTAGCAACAGAGATTTTTGGTCTTGTTTGTGGTCGTAAGTTGACAAGTACCTATATAGGATTTTTCTTCAGTTGTGTCTGATTCTCAAAGACTGCCTGGCGAAATCCCTAGAGTTTTCTTAATTGTAAATGTAATTTAATAAATTTATATGCCACCCAATCCCGTAGGATTCCGGGCGGCTTACAAAAACAAGATTAAAGATAAAGAGTTAAAATAGAAAAAGAGAAACAAATTTAAAAGCAACGCATCATACACTCAATCTAGGTGGGGCTGGACCTCGTTCATGAAGTCAACAACCCCAGGCCTGCCGGAATAGCCAGGTTTTAGTGGCTTTTCGGAAGACCGAGAGAGTGGGAAGGGTCCGGATCACTATGGGTAGATCGTTCCACAGGGCCGGAGCAGCTACAGAGAAGCCCCCACCCCCGAGGGGCCACCAGCTGGCATTGTCCGGTCGATGGCACCCGGAAAAGGCCCAACCTGTGAGATCTTCTTGGCAAGGTCTGAAGTTGTTTGCCATTGTCTTCTTCCCTGGATAGAGAGAAAGTGACTGGCCCAAGGTCATCCAGATGGTTTTGTGTCCATGGTGTGACTAGGAGTCTCACAGCGTCCTGGTTTCTAGCCTGATGCCTTAACCACTACACCAGATTGTCTCTAATATTATAATATATCTCAAAACAAGATGAAAATTATATAAGAGGAGGACATTAAATTCTAGTAAATTACACAAGGCATAAGTGGCCAGACTAAACTAAAATCTCATTCAAAGTTGTGTGTTACAGTGGTAATTGCAACCTGAACAGAATTTGGTAGATTTCATATAAAATCTCTGCAGATTGATCCATTAGTAGAAAGTTCACCACCTTCATTTCAGGGCAATCCATGCATTTAGTAAGGAGAGAAAGAATATTAACCTGGGACGCAAAGCAAAGCACATTATTTCACCCAACAAGAGAGTTAACATGATCATGAAGATGGTTTTCCCCAAGGTGCGGCCATTGCCCTTGAGATGTTCTCATTCCTGTAATTTTCTCTTTGCTGACCCTGTTTTTTCCTTCTGCAAGGAACAGCTGCAGCGAAGGTAGCAAAAAGTTTTCAAACCACTGAAAATAGGTCAAGGAATGCATGAAATCACCCAATGTCTCACCCTTATCTAACACAAATTTGAAATGAACACTTAATGAGGCCTTAAGTGTTCATTTATTAAGAGAACATTCCGCTGCACGCTGGGATAGAACTAAGTCTTCTTGCTTTCATTTTTAAAACCTATACTTCAAGTTTTAATTTTTCTGTGGTTCGTGCACACTTAATTCTTCCCATTTTTGCATGTTTTGCAAATAGGAAGAAATGAAATCCGATAAAAAATCAGATTTATTAATCATTGTTTCCAAAAATCAAATATTTTGAAGTCTTCTAACCCTGCACATATTCCATGGCATTAATTGATTGATTGATTTATTACATTTGTATGCTGCCCTTTTCCCCGAAGGGGACTCAGGGCGGCTCACAATTCAATCAGGGAAGGGGGTACAGACAAGGGAATAAAAAAGACGAGACATAACAATACAAAATTTAAAAACACACAACAACCATACCATTCGAGAAGGGGGGCAAAAGCTCTTTAGCCCCAGGCCTGTCGGAACAGCCAGGTTTTAAGGGCTTTGCGGAAGGCCTGGAGGGTGGTGAGGGTTCGAATCTCCATGGGGAGCTCGTTGCAGAGGGTTGGAGCAGCCACAGAGAAGGCTCTCATCCGGGTAGTCGCCAGTCGGCATTGGCCAGCGGATGGAATTCGGAGGAGGCCTAATCTGTGGGATCTGATTGGTCTATTGGAGGTAATTGGCAGCAGGCGGTCTCTCAAGTACCCAGGTCCAATACCATGAAGGGCTTTATAAGTGACGACTAGCGCCTTGAAGCATATCCGAAGACCAATAGGCAGCCAGTGCAGCTCGCGGAGGATAGGTGTTACATGGGTGAACCGAGGTGCACCCACGATCGCTCGCGCGGTTAGGTTATCTAATATTATAATTATTATAATTCTAAAATCTGTATCTAAAATGTAAGTGATATGAATGGACATCTGCATTCTTCCATTGTGTTAAACATATTGAAATATTTTATCAATGGGCTCCCTTTTCAATAACACACAATATACTGTTAATCATGTATAGTACAATATACTTTATTGGAATAATGGGCCATCCATAGCTGATAATTTAGTATTAAAGATACTACTCTTAAGGGTAAGTAGATCAGTTAAAGAATACAAGGAAGCCAAAATATATGTTGTTAAGCTGCTTTACTAATACAGGATTGTTCTCAAATCTAGCATGAAATAGATTATGTAATATAGGTTAATTTGGGCAGTGGTGCTTTGGAGCAATGGCCTTTGACCTTTTGAGCGCTTCTGTAGACAGTTTTTTTGGTGGACCAGAGGTGGTGTGGTTTTTATTTTATTTTATTTTTAATTGAAATTTTTTGGGGAAAAAAGGCTTCTACAAATATTTACCTCCCCTCCCCCACCCTCCCCACCCAACCCCCACCCAACCTTCCCCCCCGCCGACTTCCCAGAACAAATACAGAGCATAAATCTTTAACAAAGATGTTCTAAAATAAACTTAAAGAAAGTTAGTATCATCTTTCATTTGAGCTTTAACTCCTCTTTTGTTAGGCTAACTCTAAACAGATTATATTGTTCCTTGCTTCTTCAGTCATAAACTATCTGGAAGTTCTTAGTCCCGTGTTTATTTTGAATATAGTCAATCCATCTTCTCCACTCCAGTTTATATCTCTCATTTGAGTGGTCCTTGAGATAGGCTGATATTTTAGCCATCTCTGCTAAATTTGTGACTTTTAATGTCCATTCTTGAATAGTAGGCAAATCTTCCTTCTTCCAGTATTGCGCCACCAACAGTCTTGCTGCCGTTATTAAATACAAAATCAAGTTAGTCTCTATAACAGTACAATCAGTAGTTATACCTAACAAGAATAACTGAGGGGTAAACTTTATCCTTTTTTTAAGAACATTTTTTGCATAATCCACCGTATTTTTATCCAAAATGCTTTAACCTTTTTACAAGTTTTACCATATAAGGTGGTGTGGTTTTGTGCTCTGCCTGCATCCCATGTGTGTGAGGATGGGACTTCGCTCATTTCCACAGCCCCGTTTCTGGTGCGCCGGTCTGCGGACCGCGGGTTGGGGGGCCCCCTATTTTAGAAAACACAGCACTCTATTAGAAGCCCACAAAGTGAAAGTGACTGCATATAAAATTGGATAAAGTATCAAAAAAAAAACAATTTTGGAGGAGAAATCAGAATTTATCAAAGTGTCGGAGAAAAGAATTGGGAAAAAAAACCATGGGAAAGCAAAAGTATAAGTGGTTCAAGGTTCTGATATTCCATTTCGCACACAATAGTCAACGTGAAGTTTGTAAATTTCACCTTTTTCTAATCCCTTTGGTATTATGCAATCAGAACAAACGGAGGACCTGAACTGTATCCTCCTTGCTTTCTTTTATGCTATCATACTGTATCATAGCATTCCCCGTTATTTGATTTCTCCAAAGGTCGTAAGTTCAGATTGCAACAATCTGATACAGCTATGAGTCAATTAGCAGATGAACACGATGTTTACAACATACTAAAACAGGGTGAATTTAAGGGCAAGTGAGCAAGAGCCTTCTAGCCCTCCTTATGAGTTCTTTCCTTTCTGCTTTAATTTCATGGCTGCCATGGTATGTTCTCACAATCTAATCCACTGTCTTTCAATTTGACAATTTTACAAGCAGTGGGCTTGAAGTTGAAATGTCTTAAAGTTTGAAAAACACAGGTCTAATCCTAGTAATGTGTTACTAGCAGTGTTTGACATTACGGCTAAAAACAATAGTACTCCTTTGACAGTGGTGGGTTTCAAAAATTGTTCGAACCTACTCTGGGTGTGGCCTCCTTTGTGGGAGTGGCTTGCTGCCAATGTGACCGGATGGGAGTGGCTTGCCGCCCATGTGACTGGATATGAAGATGCCGACGACACTTTTCAGAACCACCAATTACCTCACACACAGCACTGGCATGCATAAGAATAGGATAAACTTGTTTTTAAAAGGCATCTTTGGTTTGCGTTAAAACAACTTCAACACACGCAATGTTCTGATTGCACCACAAATGCAGTAGTCATCCTTACCTTTCACAGAGGCACTGAGTTTTATAAATATGAGCATGATAGTATAGAATAATCATATCCAAGGACCAGTGGTGGGTTTCAAAAAATTTTGGAATCTCTTCTGTAGGTGTGGCCTGCTTTCCGGGTCCACTGGTGGAACCTCTTCTAACCGTTCGGTAGATTTGACGAACCGGTTGTACCGAATAGGTGCGAACTGGTAGGAACCACCTCTGGTCCCGTACCCTGGGCTGCAGTCCACATGCGTGTGCAGCTCCATTTGTGCAAGAGATGGGCACGGGTGCCTGCCCCTTCTGCAAATGAAGTAGGGCACATACATGCTTGCCCACCACTCATGCGGAAGCATCCCCCCCCCCCGCTGGTCCGCAAAGCCGGAAAGGTTAGGGATCACTGTCTTAGAACAACTGCAGACAACAGTATCACTGATGAGAATTCTACACATCTTTCTTCTCTATCTTCTCAACACATCAATTTGAATTTTCCCTAAATTACTTTGATTTAGAAAACTAACCCAAATTCCACTTTCTGTCTCCATAATTCTTGTTTTGTAATATCTTGGACTGAGTGGTCCAGAGGATGAAGGCTAAAGAAAATAATTTATATTGATTAATTTTACATGCAGTCATGTTAACTAAAATGACTAACAATCTGAAGTGACTTTAATGCATTGCTATGAAGCATAAATATACTTTGGTGCTAGTCTCCAGTGTTTAAGTACAAAGAAATAATCATCTTTTCAAAGTAATGAGCTGTACAGTGTCACAAATTTTACAGATTTTTCTTTGTACATTTTCAGACTTTAAAATAAACCATGTTGCGCCTTTACAAAAAAATATCATTTGGTTGCAAAGAAAATATAAACTAAATGCAATAAAGGAATTTTTCATTTGTATGTTTTTTATATCACAGGGGTATTATTTTCGTTGAAGATAGAGCCTACATTTTGGAACCACTGGAAGGTGCTATGAATGAACATATAATCTATAGACTAAAACACCCAAATCTAATCCTGGGCACATGTGGCCATCATCTCAATCTTACAGGTTCTACTTTGGGGGATACTGCACAGTTTATTCCGACGTTTACTAGCAGAGTAAGTGACAATTTAATTTAGTTTTTTTCATGTTTGTATAGTATATACTGAGTCAAATGTGGTGTTGTGACTCAAAATTGAGATGCCAGCTAATAAGTATATGTGTTTTTTTGTTTGTCTGTTTGTTTGTTGAACTCCCAAGGAGAAAAACAGCTTCCCACCAACAATGCAGGGCAAGCTACTGTATATAAAGAGAGGGCAAATCCCACACTCACCAGGTCTGATGATTATGTAGTTGGGTAATGAGATGTTTGCGAAAAAGCTCAGAGAGTACCAAGGTCTCCATATTTAGATTACCACACTCAGAGAATTTACCATTGTCATAATAATAGAATAGAATAGAATGCTTGTTGTGTATTTTGGAGTGGTGTTCTTGGGACTAAGTACTTTTTGCAAGTGATTAATAGTGATGAATGGACTGGTGTCTTTTAGCAAAGCAGATTTTCTTCTTAAATACTTACTAAAGATTCCAAGTTTAGTATCCCAGATTGAAGTGATTTGGAAATCATAGTTTTAGAACAAGAAATCAAAATTGGACTGCTTTAATTATTTGAAGGACTTGCAATAGGAATACGTTTTTTACATTCACCACACTAAACATTATAATTTGGTACAATAAAAGCTTTAAATGAATACATACTGTTGAAACTTCATTTTTTATTTTTTTTAATTGTTGGGGAAAGGGTCATGCCTAACTATATAATCAGAATATATAATACTTCCCATTGTAACTATGTGCATATATCTTTTAAAAAATTATTTATAATTTCATATGAATTTATGTTAATAGATATTCCCCATTTTCGGGGTTGTTTAAGGCATGTATCTGTAAATATCGCTTTTATTTATGAAAATGTGTCTGATTACAAGAAGTGAATAAGCCACTACACTGCCTTGTAAAGTAGGTGCTATTTGCATAAGGTGGCATAGTGGTTAGAATGTAGTTTGCAGGCTACTTCTGCTGAATACCGGCTGCCAGTAGTTCAGCAATCTGATTCTCACCGGCTCAAGGTTCACTCAGTCTTCCATCCTTCCGAGGTCGATAAAATGAGGATACAGTTTGTTGGGGGCAATACACTGACTCTGTAAACTGCTTAGAGAGGTCTGAAAAACATTGTGAAGTGTATATAAGTCTAAGTGCTATTGCTATAAATTAAGGTATAAGAGTGAATTATTAGAATTCATGAAGATGTTCCACGTTTAATGTATGATAAGACTGATGTGGTTGTTATATCAGCTTTTATACTATAGAATGATGTAAAGGTGACATCAGGGCCGGATTTAGATGAAAGAGGCCCTAGGCTATTCCACTTATGAGGCCCTTTCACCTCCCATTTTTAAGTTTGTAAATTACATGAGAGACAATAAAATACATCATTACTGTGATATATTCAATATATATAGCTGGCCTCCCGACGGAGGGCAGCTCTGCTCTGCGGCAAAGGCAGCGAGGCCAGCCGCCTCCCCTGCTGCGCTCAGCTGCCCAGCTCGGCCCCCTCGTCCTCACCTGCCTGGCCGCTGGTGGGCTCCGCGTTGACGGGGCAGCTACTGGGAGCGGCCGCGCCTCTCGCCCGACCGCCGGTGCCGGGAATGTGGGCGGGCTCCCCAACTGCCACGGCGCTGGAACGATCTTAACCAATACATTTTTATGTTTGTTTATTAGTCATATGCGTAGAATTTCTCCTTATTTTCGGTTCAGTGTTTTAGTGTTCACTGTTTTTAGAATAATGTAATTTTAATTTTGCTAACAATTTGAATGTAGGCCCCTCTTGATCTTGAGGCCCTAGGCTGAAGCCTAGCTAGCCTATAGGGAAATCCGGCCCTGGGTGACATGTTAATTTTGAAAAATATCAAATCTTGTACATCACCTAGGTACAAGTGAGTAATACCCCCAGGAGATGATATTTGAAATAACCTTGGTGCTTATTGAAGCTAAGGAAATTTTGTTTTTCCTTGTACCTGGATGCCTAGGCCACCTTTGAAATGATAGGTCAATTTTTTTATCTGTAGATTATTCATAATATTTAAGTAGCTTGGTATTACAGTACTGTGGTAGAAAGATATGTGTAGAAATGTAAATCTCCTTCAAATAATAACAGCTCTTATCTCATGCTTGTTTTGATAGCGCAAAAGAGAAACTCTGAAGTCCACCAAGTATCTCGAGCTGGTTATTGTGGCTGATAATCGAGAGGTAAGCGAAACCTAAAGTTAAAAAAGATTGTGGGTATAAATACTTACAGGTATTTATAAATTAATGGAATAACAGCAACCCTATTCTGAATTTTCCACACAATGCTAAATAATAATCTGTCATATTTGGACATTGGACATTAGCTGCGGTGCCTAACTTTGAACCAGAGAGAATGGAAATGTCTTCCGCAAATAAGGAAACATTTGTAATTTGGTTTCTTTGGATGTAGTTTACCAATTACAAGTTACATTCAAGGATGCATAAATTGTTGAAGTTTTGCTAAAGAAACTCACAATAGATGGATGACACGCTTTGTAAAAATTAGTGGAAACTGTGAAGTGTAATCAAAAATAAAAAAATAATTTGCACTACATTCCCATTTTCATTTCTCTACATTTAAAAATTATCGATTAGTTAAATAGTAATATTTTCTCCCGTCCATTCATGGCAAACAACTAAATGATTTTTTTTTCTTTTTGTGCAGCATGAAGTGTCCCAATGCAACAATTGTGTGAGAACAAATTAAAAGTACTTTTCTTTAATATGCAACATAGTTTTTTCACACAATCCGTGCTTCTTTCAATTATAAGAATTCTACTTTACAGCATAGAAGTTCCCTCTGGCCTTTTTCCCATGGTAAAATTAGACATTGGTTTTACTGCTTTTCTGAAGAAGGCAAGTTAGATTTATAAGCAATAAATATAACTGTTGATAATTGAATGATTAAAAATCCTTTCTAGTTTCAGAGACAAGGCAAAGATGGAAAAAGTGAAACTGAGGCTGATAGAAATTGCAAACTATGTTGATAAGGTAAGTTTTTTATTGGTACCAGAGGTGGGTTCCTACCATTTCGCACCTATTCGGTAGAACCGTTCGTCAAATCTACCGAACCGGTTAGAAGAGGTTCCACCAGTGGACCCGAAAGCAGGCCACACCTACAGAAGAGGTTCCAAAATTTTTTGAAACCCACCACTGGTCCTTGGATATGATTATTCTACACTATCATGCTCATGCTCACTGCCTCTGTGAAAGGTAAGGATGACTACTGCGTTTGTGGTGCAATCAGAACATTGCGTGTGTTGAAGTTGTTTTAAGCAAACCAAAGATACCTTTTAAAAAACAAGTTGACATCCTATTCTTATGCATGCCAGTGCTGTGTGTGAGGTAATTTAAGGTGGTTCTGACAAGTGTCGTCGGAATCTTCATATCTGGTCACATGGGCGGCAAGCCACTCCCATCCAGTCGCATGGGCGTCAAGCCACTCCCACAAAGAGGCCACACCACAGAGTAGGTTCGAACATTTTTGAAACCCACCACTGATTGGTACTATAATAATTTCCTCTGCTATGGAGCAGTTTGCTTGACTGATCAGTTGAGTCTAATCTTACAGTCAGGTCTGGAGTTTCTTGTTTTTGTTTAAAGAAGTTTCACTTCTCATCCAAATTAACCTATACTATATAATCTATTTCATGGCCATGCTAGATATTCCAACACAGGTTCATCCCCAACAACCTGCGCCAGGGTTCAACAGTGAAGGGACACAGGGCAGAAAACATCCTGCAGAAGCACAGCTCCACAACACAGTCCTTTCAGCAGGAACCACCAAGTGGCCTCAATGACTCTCTAAAAGGATGCAAATGACCAGCTGTCTGCAAGGAATATAAATCCTTTCATTCCCCACCATCCAGTTACAGCTGAAGAAGCTTCTTGGATGAGAAGGAAAACATCTTCCAAGAAAAAAAGAAAGCCCAGTTGCCTCCTGAAAAAACACCTTTGGGACAACTGGTTGACCTGGTTGACTGAGAATCTCCATAGGCATTTACGTCAGATCATGTTAATATACTTATATATGAAAATCTGTATTATATAATACAAAAGCATGAGAACAAACTTGCTGGGCCAGATCATGGCCTATCTTCATCCAGCATCCCCTCCACCCCACTGCCCAAGAAGGTCCCTGCCTCTGGCTACTCCAAGAAGGAGGTGTAGATTCTTCTACTACCTCTATTGCTATTTCCCTGCAACTGTTATTTAAAAGAATACTTCACCCAACTCAGAGGTTGCAAAACAGTAGTAATTTATGACACACCTGACATAATTTCAAGGCATTCCCTTTTAGATGTGCTATTTTAAAATGCTGTGAATCGATTGTTGTCTCTTATGATCTAGCTATCTTCTCTGTAATTTGATACATACGCCGAGTGTTAGACACACAGCTCTTAATCAAATAGTACATTCTTGCCAGCAAATATTTAGAAGGCATCAATTTACTGACTGAGAGAAGAAGCTGAGAAGGAAGTTGTCTAATGAATTATTTAACATGTCTGCTGTTTATATATCAATAGTTGGTCTCTTTTCACCGTATATACTCGAGTATAGGCCGACCCGAATATAAGCCGAGGCACCTAATTTTACCACAAAAAACAGAAAAGTTATTGACTTGAGTATAAGCCTAGGGTGGGAAATGCAGCAGCTACCGGTAAATTTCAAAAATAAAAATAGATACCAATAATGCCATTGCCCATTGAATAACATATACAGCCTGCCTGTGCCCATTAAATATACAGTAGCCATTGTAAAATTTGCTCTGGATAACAAATTATTATCACACAATACCATAACAAGGAGGAGGTGGGACATTGTTGCAGAGCGGCAGGAGGGGGAGGAAGGGGAATCGTAAGACAGCCCTGCATTACATTAGAACGTGAGGAGGGGGATGGTGCGGTGCGCGCTGCACGGCAAACTGACACAGAGGGAGGGGAAAGTCACAGGGGCGCCGGGCCATTCACGAGTGTCACCCAGCGGCATGGCCCGCCCCTTTTTCTCTCCATTTCGGGCAAATTTTTCACTGACTCGAGTATAAGCCGAGGCGGCTTTTTTCAGCCCAAAAAGTGGGCTGAAAACTCGGCTTATACTTGAGTATATACGGTAACTTTAGGAGTTATGCAAATATAATCCAGAATATTGATCTGGTTTTCTCATCAGTTCTACAGGCCATTAAATATTAGAATAGTCTTGGTTGGATTAGAAGTCTGGAATGATGTGGATAAGTGTACAGTAACTCAAGATCCCTTCACCACCCTTCATGAGTTTCTGGATTGGCGAAAGATGAAACTATTACCTCGTAAACCACATGATAATGCACAACTAGTCAGGTAAGCCAATCAAAACCAAAACTGGAACTTAAATTTTAATACATTATTATTTAGATACATTAAAGCCGAGGTGGCGCAGTGGTTAAATGCAGCACTGCAGGCTACTTCAGCTGACTGCAGTTCTGCAGTTCGGCTGTTCAAATCTCACCGGCTCAGGGTTGACTCAGCCTTCCATCCTTCCGAGGTGGGTAAATGAGGACCGGATTGTTGTTGGGGGCGATATGCTGACTCTGTAAACCGCTTAGAGAGGGCTGAAAGCCCTATGAAGCGGTATATAAGTCTAACTGCTATTGCTATTCCTATACATTATGTTGCTAGAGACAGGACAAAAAGAAAATGGGTGAATAGAAAGCCAATACATTGGCTACATGTTGATAGAATCCAATACAGCATTCTAGATGAATGACAATAGTACCACATAGAAAATCCTATATCTACATCACATCTCTATTAGTAAAATCCAAAATTATGTTCCTATATAACTGTTTCCCCTGCATTCATTATTTTAACATCGTTTCTTGTCTTTCATTAGTGGAATCTATTTCCAAGGTACCATCATTGGAATGGCACCTATACTGAGCATGTGCACCGAAGAGCAATCTGGAGGTGTTGTTATGGTAAGTACTACAAGTACCAAGATTGATCCTATTTATGGCTGGAAAGAAACAAGCACAAAATAACATACTCTTGTTCTGTCTCAAAATCTCTGTCTATTTTTCCCCCCATTTTTTTTGTAGCTATTTGAATTTACAAATGATTGGATAGATGCTTCCATTTTGGCATTTTATGTTTACTTTCTACTAAAACATTCTACCAAAACCAAAACACCACATAAATTGAAACTGGGCTATCTGTGTTTAATACGAAAGCCTTCCCAAAACATTTTTGAGACATGCTAAATTTGCTGCTGTCCAGAGAGATGTAACAGAAGCCTTTTTTAGGATAATGTGCTTATTTTTTCCAATTACCATTAATGAGCTTTTGTTCTACGTACAATATGCTGCTGTAACTTTGAAAAAGCTTTCCTATTAACTGTATTTTTGGTAGAAGATATTTTAATATTGTTTTTGTAGCCTTTCCAATATATATGTATGTATGTGAATGAAAATGATGGACTATTAAATACCGTGAAAATATGGATTTCAAAGAATTATCCTTAAGATATCAATGTTCTTTACCTGAAAAGTTTGGCTTACAAACTTATGTCACAATATTTTTGCTTTCAGGCATAAATTAAAAAAAACACATGGTTTAAAGTACAAATCCAGAAAGTATACTAAAGGAAGTTTGAAGGATTCCTCAAGTGTAATTTAATAAATCTCCACAGAACAGGCAATGTTGAAATTGCTCAGTTAAGCTCTAAGTGTTGATGGGAAGTTGATTCTTCAGCAACCTCTTATTTTCTGAGGATTCCCTGTTAAATATAGAAGAAGTAGGAAATCCTGAAGCAGCTTCATTTAAGTCTTTATTGATTCTCTTGAAGACTTGTCCTGCCCAGCACGAAAGGGATAACTAACTTCCCTTCTAACTGGTTAAAGGCAACCTCTGTCTTATCTCTTCTTATTAAGTTACCACAGTCATCATTAAATCAAGCATTTGTGATGTTTCACAGTGAGCATAAAGTGAATTTATTTAAAGTAATTTGCATTATAAAATATGCAAATCTTTCTGGCTGAAGAGAGACAAAACGCTGATATATCTGTACCAAGTTACTGGCAGCTCCTGTACCAAGATACCAGAGGTGGGTTCCTACCAGTTCACACCTATTCGGTAGAACCGGTTCGTCAAATCTACTGAACCGTTAGAAGAGGTTCCACCAGTGGACCGGAAAGCAGGCCGCACCTACAGAGGAGGTTCCAAAATTCTTTGAAACCCACCACTGGTCCTTGGATATGATTATTCTACACTATCATGCTCATATGTTATAAACTCAGTGCCTCTGTGAAAGGTAAGGATGACTACTGCGTTTGTGGTGCAATCAGAACATTGCGTGTGTTGAAGTTGTTTTAACGCAAACCAAAGATGCCTTTCAAAAACAAGTTTACATCATATTCTTATGCACAGAGCTGTATGTGGGGTAATTTAAGGTGTTCTGACAAGTGTCGTCAGCATCTTCATATCCGGTCACAAGGGCGGTAAGCCACTCCCAGAAAGGAGGCCACACCCACAGAGTAGGTTCGAACAATTTTTGAAACCCACCACTGCAAGATACTGATATATCTGTACCAAGTTACCAGTAACTTCCTCCTTTTTGAGCAACAAATGCCTATAAATCTTCAGCTAACAAATGATTATGCCACAGTAAGCAGCAAATACACAAATTTCTACACAAAGAAAGCAGGCAAATAGAAAGAACCAGGAAAAAAATGTTTTTCAAAACCCAAAGAAAAAACATTACATCAGCATTTATTTCTTGTCTTGTATGGTTAAATTTCTTTGTTTCCCCAAACTCAAACATATCACAATGTCTCCTGAGGAGTGTCTCTCACTTTTCCCATTTCCCTTTTATGCCATAAACAAACTCATTGCTTTAATTGGTTGGAGTGGAAAAAAACACACCCAGATTTTAAACTAACCCAGTGATTTCTCCCTTCAAAGCATCTGCAATTGACAAGTGAGAATATTTGCGATCTGATTGTAACCATGTTTAGAAACAATAGTGAAATCACAGCAATTAGTATTTGTATTTTTAACAGTTTGTATTTTTTACAAGGAAGAATAACATGGACTCAGTAAGAGATCTCAGTTTGGAAAATACTGTTAAATAATAATTCAAACTGTTTACTTTTATAGGCATGTCAGAACTGCTTGTGTCGAATGAAGAAGATTATACTATTTCAGAGGGCATAGTAGCAATATCAAGCATCAGATTTGGGTTCCGATGCAAGTGATAATTGTTCGTCACTTGAATTGATTTTAATATCTGGGAAGGTTTCTTGAAGATTTGAAAGCAGTAGGAATATTAAGAAAAAGTTATGTAATCATTCAGTTCCTTACTTTAAAGAAAAATAAATTTGGGCATAGCACATTTAGATTTTTTAAGTGGGTTTTTTAAGTGGGTTAAGTCTATAAATTACGTTGTTAATAAAGCTGAAGGGAAACGGAGCTTAAGATCATGAGAAAACACCAATTACAAACACAATCCATGAGTGGAAAAAGGAAGATAGCAGAGGAAACCAAACTATACAAAAAATGTAGTGAAAATCCGAAAATAAAAGGACACTTACAGAAATTCAGAAAAAAATAGGAAACAACACACAAAATGAGATTAACATACTAAGAAAGAACTTTTCATATAGGCAGCTAAAAGCAAGAGGGTAAAATTTTAGAAAAACTATTCACCTCAGTAGATTATGTGCTTCAAACATTGTGAAGAACAGGATGAATAAAGATGGTCAGATAATAATTCTATTTACTTAGTAATATAACGTTTCTTAGGTTCTAAGTAGGCCAGTGGTGGGGTTTCAAAACATTTCGAACCTACTCTGTGGGTGGCCTCCTTTTGGGAGTGGCTTCTCGGCCATGTGACCTGGTGGGAGTGGCTTGCCGGCCATGTGTTTTTCTTTCTTTCTTTCTTTCTTTCTTTCTTTCTTCTTTTCTTTCCTTCCTTTTCCCTTTTCTTTTTCTATTCTTTTTTCTTTTCTGTCCTTTCTTTTTTTCTTTATTTTTTTTTTTGTTTTTATTTTTTTTTTTTTTTTTTCTTTTTTTCTTTTTTTTTTTTTCTTTGTTTTTTTTTCTTTGTTTTTTTTTTTTTTTTCTTTTTTTTTCTTTTCTTTTTTCTTTTTCTTCTCTTTTTCTTCTTTCTTTCTCTCTCTCTCTCCTCTCTTCTCTCTTTCATTCCTTTTCTCTCTGTCCCTTTTTCCTTTTTTCTTTCATCTCTCCTTCACTTTTTTCTTTCTTTTTTTTCTTTTTTCTTTATTTCTTTCTTCCTTTCTTTCTCTTTCTCTTCTCTCTCTGTGTGAGTCTGTCTGTGTGGTGTATGTGTGATGGGTTTCAAAACAATTTGGAACCTCTTCTGTAGGTGTGGCCTGCTTTCTGGTGGAACCTATTCTAACGGTTTGGTAGATTTGACGAACCGGTTCTACCGAACTGGTGCAAACTGGTAGGAACCTACCTCTGAAGTAGGCCTGTCAAACTGGCAACCCGTGGGGGAGATATACGCGTAGGCCATGCCCACCCTGACACGGAAAGGCAAAAAAAAACGTCACAATCCGGCCTGTGATGCGATTGAGTTTTACAACCCATGACTTAGAGTTTAATTTCCATTATCAGATGAACTGCATCTTAATATATGAAGAAATTATCCTCAGATAGTGAAGAAAGTAACTGGTGCTACCATATTGTTATCACTGAAATTAGTTTATCAGCCTGGTGGACTGTCAGATGGCCAGAAGAGAGCCAAAGTTGCCCTTATCGTTAGAAAGGAGAAAAAAGTAGCTCTAAAACTGCAACCTGGTAATTGTACCTAAGATTGATGGATTGATTGATTGATATTAATATTTTGGGGTTGAAAAAGAAACATTTAAGCCTTTGACTTGAAGCAGTTTGTTTAGTGATCGAAGGTACAAGAGCACTGAAAAAGGTGACTTATGGCTGTTCTTCACACAATCGTTGCAGCATTCCCAAGCTCAAGTGATTAAAATTCAGATGCTTGGCAATTGGTTCAGATGTATGACAGTTGCAGTGTCCCGAGGTCATGGGATCATCTTTTGCAACTTTCTGACAAGCTAAGTCAATGGGGAAGCCAGATTCCCTTAACAACTGCAATGATTCAGTTTAACAACTGTGGCAAGAAAAGTCATGAAATGGGCAAAATTCACTTAACAATGTCATTTAGCAACATAAAAATTCTGTGGTCATAAGTTGAGAACTACCTGTACAGTTCATTTGTAGAGGTGATTCTGAAGTCCCAAGTCTGAAAGTTTGTTTGTTTGTTTGTTTGTTTGTTTATTTATTAGACTTACTACCGCTTCATAGGGCTTTCAGCCTCTCTGAGTGGTTTACAGATTTTTTAGCAAATTGAGTCAGCAACTTGCCCCCACAGTCTGGGTCCTCATTTCACCCACCTCGGGATGGAAGGCTGAGTCGACCTTGAGCTGGTGAGATTTGAACCGCTGAACTGCAGAACACAGTCAGTTGAAGTGGCCTACAGTACTGCACCCTAACCACTGTGCCACCTCAGCTCTAAGTTCAGGGGACATTGACAGTCCATTGCTGTAGTAATTGTAGATGTTATCTCTGATGCCACTGATGGTTTCCTATCAGGTTTTGGTGGCTTTCTTCAAAGCTGATGAACTGCAGATCACAGAAATAGCCCGGGGGGGGTTGGGGGGGGCTTGGGAGGGAGAGTGGGGGGAGGGAAGTATTTGTAAAGTTTGTTTTTAAAATTCATTAAAAAAAATAGCCCAGGGCCCACAGTGGATTCTGTCAGCAGCTGCAACCCTTATTTCCAGTGGTGGGATTCAATTTTTTCTACTACCGGTTCTGTGGGCATGGCTTGGTGGGCATGGCATGACTTGGTAGGTGTGGCTTGGTGGGCATGGCAGGGGAAGGGTACTGTAAAATCTCCATTCCCTCTGATCAGCTGGGACTCAGGAGGCAGAGAATAGATGGGCGGGCCAGTCAGAGGTGGTATTTACCGTTTTCCGAAGTGTTTAGTCCTCGCGCTTACGACTGACAGCCGACAACAACCAAGCCGCGCCTGATTGGCTAAGGCGTGGCTGGCTGAGCGCGGGCTGTCAGAAGCACCCTATGGTCGCCCTGTTTGACAGCTCCATATGAATAGCTGTCAAGCAGGGCAGGTGCTGAATCGCTACTTATTGTTGCTTCTCTGTTTGGAATAAAGCTGTTAAACTTACCTCATGTGCCTCCTGTCTCGTCAATCCCTCGGTTCACTTCACGAAGTACTCAAAATTTCTGCTACCGGTTCTCCAGAACTGGTCAGAACCTGCTGAATACTACCTCTGCTTAGCTCCCTTGGCTTTAGAGCCGAGGTGGCGCAGTGGTTAGAGTGCAGTACTGCAGGCCACTTCAGCTGACTGCTATCTGCAGTTCGGCGGTTCAAATCTCACCGGCTCAAGGTTGACTCAGCCTTCCATCCTTCCGAGGTGGGTGAAATGAGGACCCAGACTGTGGGGGCGATATGCTGACTCTGTAAAACCGCTTAGAGAGGGCTCAAAGCCCTATGAAGCGGTATATAAGTCTAACTGCTATTGCTATTGCTTTTGTCACAGTGATGAAAGCCCTATGAAGTGGTATATAAGTCTAACTGCTATTGCTATTGCTATTGCTATTTTTCACAGTGTCTTTCTAGTGCTTGTGGATCTAGTTTTTCATTATTGTATTGTTTGTTATATT
Organism: Thamnophis elegans; assembly: GCF_009769535.1. Classification (NCBI taxonomy): domain Eukaryota; kingdom Metazoa; phylum Chordata; class Lepidosauria; order Squamata; family Natricidae; genus Thamnophis; species Thamnophis elegans. The sequence goes on from NC_045550.1 coordinate 5,166,663, forward strand.
TAATTGTATTAATTTTCGGTGACTATGATGTAAACCAACAGGGAGTCAGCTGAGGCTGGTGGCATACAAATTAAATAAATATATATATATTCAGAGGGCAAGCTTATATTCATCCAAAATTATGCTTAACAAATTGATGATGAACTTTTTCCTTGGTAACAGCTACAGAAATGCCTATAATACATTTCTAAAATAAGCTACAATTCCTAAATATATTCTGAAATACCCATCATTCATATGAGTCTAATCAACATTCTGGCTGATTACGGGGTAATGCATGCATATTTTGGGAATTGCTAGTTCTCCTCCCCACGTACTTCCTTCTTGGCATCATCACAACTTTATCTTGTCTTTCTTTTGCTCTCCGCCACTTTAATGTATTTATGATTCAGTGCTGATGTTTTAATATTGAAATGTTCTCTGAGAGAAATGGATTTTGGAAAAAGCACCCATTTTCACAGAAATGAGTCATCCGGGGAAAAAAAATTGAGAGGATAATGTATTAAAGGAAGACTTAAGTCTTTGTCACTAATCTGTTGTAATTACTTTTATAGTATTTCTTATTGCATTTGTAAATAACACACATAAATACCATTCAGGGTATTTTCTGGTTATTTTTAAATGAAACCTTGATGCTTTTCCAGCTTCTTTTGATCTCTCGTGTATTTGATAGTTAAAATAATGAATGAATGAATGTTTATGGATAAACTGGTATCAAATAACAAGAGAAAAAGACTCAGAGGACAGACAAATTATAATTTCAGGCTAAATGCATGAAAATATCACATTGCCCACTTACTTAAATATTGTAAATATGTCAAACTCCTAGATCAATGCAGGTGAAACAGAAAAAATATATTTTTCAAATGCAAATAATAAATCGATCATTTCTACCCAATCTATTCACTCCAAAGAGAACAATGGGACCAAAACTGGTATGGTAGAATGGCATTAGCAAATAGTCCCTCTGGATTGCATCTCACCCTAGGAGAAAATTGGCATATTGATTACAGAAGTCCTGGGGAGACTGATGTTATGCTGCATTGTGAAAACGTCTCGCTTTATTTAAAGGTTTTCTCCTGATACAGAGAAAAAAGCTGATCTGATAAAGACACAAATTACATAGAGAGTCAATTTGGCAACACCTGCATATTTTTTCATATAGGCATTGCAAGACTCAGTGACGTGCGGCGAGGTTTATGGCTGGTGAGGCAGTCCTCTCCCCCAACACCACACTGACTAAAGCACTTTCTTTAGCAATAGCAAGAGCTTTAGACTTATACCGCTTCATAGGGCTTCAGCCCTCTCTAAGCGGTTTACAGAGTCAGCATATTGCCCCCAACAACAATCGGGTCCTCATTTCACCCACCTCGGAAGGATGGAAGGCTGAGTCAACCCTGAGCCGGTGAGATTTGAACAGCCGAACTGCAGAACTGCAGTCAGCTGAAGTAGCCTGCAGTGCTGCATTTAACCACTGCGCCACCTCGCCTGTGCTCGGGGCAGCCCGCCTGAGCTCTGCCACAGACACAGGCGGGCGAAAGAAAGTGACTTTCGCCCCACTGAGCTGGCGGGCTGCCACGGACACAGGCGGGCAAAAGAAAGAAAGCGCCACAGGCTGGACTGAAGCCGGAGGCGACGCCCCTGGCCGCGTAAGGCGGGCTGCCCTCCCTGCCTCTCTTCACTCAAAGAAACTCTCTCTCAAACAAACACACACACACACACACACACACACACAAAGTTGCACCAGGAGGATTAAGTTTGAATTCTTCCCCCTCCCTCCGACCCACATGTACCTTTTCCAGCTATTTCAGAGAGGATTTCAACTCTGCTCTTGCCTGCCATCATGAAAAGAAAAAAAAAATGTAAAGGAAAAAGGCAAGAGCGAGGTCAGGCTGAGCTAGTTGCTGCCAGAGTCAGTTTGTGGATGACTCTGCTTAACTGTTTAAAAAAGCCTCTAAAAAAACGCCCTCTACAGGAGGAGGCAGGAGAACGACGTGCCTCATCTATGTCAGAAATTTTTCGGCTTTTAACCCTTGCTTAACTCTGCTCGAGTGATCATAAAGATAGACTAAATGAGGCACGTGGTTCTCCCACCTCCTCCTGTAGAAGCACTTTTTTAGAGGCTTTTTTAAACAGTTAAGCACTAAGCAGAGTCATCCAGTGATTCTGGCAGCAACTAGCTCAGCCTTTTTCCTTTACATTTTTTTTCTTTTCACGATGACAGTGGTGAGGCTCTGCCTCCTCTGCCTCCCTTGACTGCACGTCCCTGGCAAGACTAATGCATGATCCTTGGTTCTAACTACTGTAAAGCCAGCTTGTTCTTCCTGGTCTGTCCATCCACTTAGATAAGTTCATAAGAAGGTATATAGTGTACAGTTATTACTAAGTAGACTAAATCTTCTGTAAACAGAATGAGAACATTTTAGGATTAGGATTTAGGATTTATTTCATTTATATGCTGCCCTTTTCCCCGAAGGGGACTCAGGGCGGCTCACAACTCAATCAGGGAAAGGAGGTACAAACAGGGGGTAAAAAGACAAACAACACTACACAATTTAAAAACACACAGCAACGCAACCAATTCGAGAAGGGGGAGAAGCTCTTTAGCCCCAGGCCTGTCGGAATAGCCAGGTTTTAAGGGCTTTGCGGAAGGCCTGGAGGGTGGTGAGGGTTCGAATCTCCACGGGAGTTCGTTCCAGAGGGTCGGAGCAGCCACAGAGAAGGCCCTCCTCTGGGTGGTCGCCAGTCGACACTGGCCAGCGGATGGAATTCGGAGGAGGCCTAATCTGTGGATCTAATCGGTCTATCTTCTATTTTTTATGATTTTTTCCTTATGGTTAAGTCCCAGTTTCTGGTATATGGAATGTTGGATTAATACAAAGTTAAAAAAAATTAGCTAACATGTGCAAATTATCCCAAAAGTCGATTTTATTAATTCTTGTAGTATAAGATCATAGTTCATTATCATTATTATTGCACATTCCAACAAGATGCATAACAGTCAATTAATTTAATTAAATCATCAGAATATAACAGACAAATGCAAATCTTTACAATAAAATTTAGTGGCTAATCTATTGGTAGTTGTAAATCCTCCACCTGTGATAGATAATCAACCCCTAATTTCCCATGGCACAGTTGTCAGGATCCTTCAAGTGATGCGGTTCCAAATGACATTTAGAAAGTGATAACAACGTCTTCAGAGAAGAAAAGGAGAGATTGATCTATTAAATTGCAGAGAGTCAACACTTCTCTGACTCTGCTTTTTAATCACAGACTCCTCAAAACAGATTTTGCCTCTTGACCATCCTTCTAGCAAAAGCATCTAAACAAAGATTGAATCAATCTTTGCTTGGTTGATTTTTATTTTAATCTGGGCTGTGCAGCAACTTTTCAGAATTCTCTCTTTCAACTTGAAGAAATTTCCTAATTTAAACAGTTATTGTTAGGATCCAATCTGTGTTGGTTCAGAAGCTTAGTCTTCCAAGCTCTTGGATTCATGCTGGAGCCCATCCTCAGGTAATCGCTCTTTTACCACACTTATTTTGATGTGAGAGACTTTCCTTGAGAATGGGTTCTAGCCAGAGGTGGGTTCCTACCAGTTCGCACCTATTTGGTAGAACCGGTTCATCAAATCAACCAAATCGGTTAGAAGAGGTTCCACCAGTGGACCCGGAAAGCAGGCCACACCTACAGAAGAGGTTCCAAAAATTTTTGAAACCCACACTGGTCCTTGGATATGGTATTCTACACTATCATGCTCATATTTATAAAACTCAGTGCCTCTGTGAAAGGTAGAATGACTACTGCGTTTGTGGTACAATCAGAACATTGCGTGTGTTGAAGTTGTTTTAACGCAAACCAAAGATGCCTTTTAAAAAACAAGTTTACATCATATTCTTATGCATGCCAGTGCTGGTGTGAGGTAATTTAAGGTGGTTCTGACAAGTGTCGTCGGCATCTTCATATCACGTGGTCACGTGGCAGCAAGCCACTCCCATCCGGTCACATGGGTGGCAAGCCACTCCACAAAGGAGGCCACACCGCAGAGTAGGTTCAAACAATTTTTGAAACCCACCTCTGGCTCCAGCATGAGTCCGAAAGCTCGGAAGCTAAAAGCCCAGTGAGCCATCCAGATTGGATCCTGTAACGTTACCCTGAGACACATATATTGCCTTCATTCATGGTTATTGTTAGGCCTGGCTTCTGAAGGCAGAGCGGCAGCTAATAATTCATCTGCACCAGTAATTGACATTAATGTTCTTTAAATCCCTCTAGGCTATATAGGATTTCTGGTCGTTCATGCCTTGGTGGTTTGCCAAAAGAGTTAATCAGCCTGGTTTCTAAGGTGTCATCTAAAGAATTTTCATTAGACAGAGGAGCTGCTTAAACTTGGTTATCAAGGTCACAGATAGTACAGAAGCCTTGGGGACATTATCAGTTGGCACTATACCCATGTAGTTAATATCAATGTCATTTGCAACAGCTGCCTGATTTGAAATAACCAACAGGTTGACTTCTCATTATGAAACAACTATGCTGGAATAATAATAAAAAGTTGCTGATCAGGTTGCAAAACAATCAGCCAATAAACTATTATTATTATTACATTTTCATTTTCTACAATTTGGAACGCAGGGCAGTTAATGTGGGAAGATCCCTCTTTCTGCCATGTCAGGATTCATTTTATTTATTTATTTATTTATTAGATATACCGCTTCATAGGGCTTTCAGCCCTCTCTAAGCGGTTTACAAAAAATTTTTTAGCAAATTGAGTCAGCAACTTGCCCCCACAGTCCGGGTCCTCATTTCACCCACCTCGGAAGGATGGAAGGCTGAGTCGACCTTGAGCCGGTGAGATTTGAACCGCTGAACTGCAGATCACAGCTAAAGTGGCCTGCAGTACTGCACCCTAACCACTGCGCTATTAAAATCACTCTGATGATATTAGCAGCAAAGGAGTGGACTCAGTAGCAATAGCAATAGCAATAGCAGTTAGACTTATATACCGCTTCATAGCGGTTTACAGAGTCAGCATATTGCCCCCAACAACAATCTGGGTCCTCATTTTACCCACCTCGGAAGGATGGAAGGCTGAGTCAACCCTGAGCCGGTGAGATTTGAACCGCTGAACTGCAGCTAACAGTCAGCTGAAGTACTGCACTCTAACCACTGCGCCACCTCGGCTCAGTAAGGAACAAATGCTTTCCAAGAGAACCACTGACCTCCATTAACTGTATTAGAGGGAATCTGTAGTGGAGCTGGTTAGATTGAGCCCAACTATTTTGCTTTGGAGTTCCTTTTATTTTTTGTGGATGAGTCTAACTTGGGAATTAGTTAATATGTGGTTATCCAATGTGCCAATTTGCCGAAGTCTTCAGTAATCTTGAACTTCTACAAAAGCTGACAGCCTATCTGGATGGTTTTTCAAAAATGTTTTGAAGTGCCGGTAATCCTTGACTTATGACCGATTGTTTAATAACCATTCAAAGTTACGATGGACTTTTAAAAAGCTACTTATGAACCGTCCTCGATGTTACAACAGTGACACTGCCCACATCCATGGTCACATGATTGCATTTGGGCACGTGGCAGGCAGCTTGGATTTAAAGCCAATTGCAGAGACCCACAATCGCTGGACTGTGATTTGCTTGTTTTCCGAATTTTTTTTCGACAATTTTCAGGGTTTGGGGTTGTTTTTTTGTTTTTTTTGCAGTTTCCAATTTTTAAAAAAAGTCATTTGGAAGAATGGCTTTGTTAAGTGACCACATGCTGTTCTGACCCCACCCTTCTCGGTCCAGGAATGAAAGCCAAGACGTAGATGCTAGTCATTACTTTTAAAGCCCTACAGGTATCGGACCTGGTTACTTGAGAGACCGCCTCCTGCCAATTACCTCCCAAAGACCTATTAGATCCCACAGATTAGGCCTCCTCCGAAACCCATCTGCCGGCCAATGTCGGCTGGCGACTCCCCAGGGGAGGGCCTTCTCTGTGGCTGCTCCGGCCCTCTGGAACGATCTCCCCGTTGAGATCCGGACCCTTACTACCCTTCCGGCCTTCCGCAAAGCAACTAAGACCTGGCTATTCTGGCAGGCCTGGGGCTGTTGAACTATCCAGCCCCACCCGAGGTTACGACTGTTGTTGTATTTTAATTGTTTGTCTTTTATTTTTATTTTGTACCCCCCCCCCTTCAGATTGTTAGCCGCCCTGAGTCTTCTAGGAATAGGGCGGCATACAAACCAAATAAAACCTGAAACCTGAAACGTACAAAAGAATGTTTTAATCAGTCCAAGCTCTCGTTGGCTGCAAGCATAAATAAACAAATAGATAATCATCCGCCAAAAAGTCCTATAAACAAACACAGCACTGCAAGCAGGCTTCTTCCAGCAAACCTACTTCTCCAAGTTGGTTTCTCTTAATTCATGAATGTGAACATTGACTCCTGCAACCAGGCCATGGCACAAACAGTCTCTTTTATACTCAGGAGAGGATCTAAATCAGCATCAGCTAAGCACAATCATCTCCTACAATTACGCAGTTGTTCCTTCTGTCGAGTAGCCCTGCGCCTGCATGCATCCTGATACAACTCCCAAATGTTTTCCTGAACATTCCCTTTGATCCAATGCTCTGCCGCCACCTGGTGGCCAACCAGTCTCTTCTCGCCCTGCTCGGAGTCAATACCCGGTCCAGGGTCCTCCACCTCCTCCAAGGCCGACTCATAAGACCCCTCGCTGTCAGAGTCTGGCGGCAGCTCCAACGGCTCCTGCCCGGCCACAACACATGCTTTGCTTAATAACCATATTATTCATTTTATGACACCACCGAACTCACTTTACAATCATCATAAAAACAGTCAAAATCAAGTCCGGTGATGTCTGTGCAATAACTTCTGATCAAAATTCTGGACTCTATTGTGGTTATAAGTCTTTTAACATCCACCCTTTTGTTTTACTGCTATTATTCAGAAATAACCTGACAGATTATTACATTACAACTGTACTATTCTTCAGAAATAATTTCTCTTGTTCTGATGAAAGAAATGTCCTTCTGGGTTCAGCTCCAAGTGGGGAAAAAGACACTGGAGACATGGAGGCTGCTTGGAAAGATGGTTTATTGTTGGACAGGGCCACATGGCTCGAGCCCTGAAGAGAAAAGGGGATCACATGCTTCAATGTTGGTGGAGAAGAAGAGAAGGGCTGGGGAGGGGCTTGCTAGGCTTTTTATAACCTGTTCAGTCCCACCTCTCTGTTTCCTGTTCCTGTGCAAGAAATGTATTCTGATTGGTTGTCAGACTCCCATAGGGCCATGCAGGGGCTACTCTCTGGACTGTGTTTTGAATCCAGGTTTAGTTGAGTTCTCAGATGCCATGTGGTCAGTTGAGTAAAGGGCCAATATTATCATGCCTTTATTTCCATCGCCCTGGGGCTGCAGTGGAGAAGCCTTTATTATGTAAAGTGGACTAGCTTGGCCTTCTTAATGGCCCATTGACAAAGTGGAATGGGCAGGAAGCTACAGGCAGCTATTCTGTCTTTTAAAACATGTTTCTTTCTTTTCATATCCAGAGAAATATTCTGCCTTTTCAATATTTCCTAGGATATTTCATTTTTCTGGGAGAGGGCTGGATGATAACTTCCCACAGTTCATTACAAAGGGTGGAGAAGGGTTTCCAAGAGCTGATTAGGAGGCATTTAATTGTATCCAAGGCAAAGTAGAGAATCAGAAGACAATGGGACTTTTTTTGTGTGATCATTTCTCCGGGAAAGAAGATAGGAGGTGTATTATACATTGCTTCTACGATTTGAGCATTGATTCTGATTCCAGAAACATTGTATCTGTTGGGGAATAATTTAATTCGTCTTCCTTGTTTGCTGTCCTCTTATTAGTTGCTTTTTAAAAGGAAAATATTAGTGTGTGTTTTTTTCTTTGTTGGGTTTGCAGAAATCAAAGCGCTCGGGATGTTTGCATAATACTGTCCTTTCCACTCTCAGTATTGTCGGGATATGCATATGTGCACCTTAAATAAATAAAACCAAACACTACAGATCGGATTGGAACAAAATGTACGGCCCCAAATGGTAAAGCAACACAACAATAAAAACAAAAGAACAAAAGAAAAGGGGAACATAATGACTATCCCAGCAGCTGCACAATTTGCTATTTTTCACCCACCAGCTGGATGGATGGTGCAAATCTGCAAGCTATTGTAGAGGTGAAATCTAGGGAATGAAGAGCTCAAGAGTCTGCAAGGAACTGCAGAGGGCTAAGCTTGACGTTGTTTAACTGTTTAACTGTTTATTAAATTTATAGGCCGCCCAATCCCGGAGGACTCCGGGCGACTTGCAGAAACAGAGATTAAAAGAAATTAAAAACAGATAAAACGCGACAAATTTAAAAAGACACAACATGCACCCAATCTAAGCGGGGCTGGACCTCAATCCAGAGGTCAACAGCCCCAGGCCTGCCAGAATAGCCAGGTCTTAATAGCTTTCGGAAGGCCATGAGAGTGGGTAGGGTCCGGATCTCTGGGGGTAGCTCATTCCATAGGGCCGGAGAGGCAACAGAGAAGGCCCTACTCCGAGGCGTCGCCAGCCGGCATTGTCCAGCTGATGGCACCTGGAGAAGGACCATCCTGTGCGTTCTTATCGGTCTTAGGGAGGTGTGTGGCAGAAGACGGTCTCGAAGATATCGGGTCCTAAGCCATGTAGGGCTTTAAAGGTGATAACCAGCACCTTGAATCGTGCTCAGAGACCAATGGGAAGCCAGTGCAGCTCGTGGAGGATAGGTGTAGTGTGGGTGTACCTAGGTACACGCAGTATCGCTCACGTGGCTGCATTGTGGACTAATTGTAGTCTCCGAACACTTTTCAGGGACAGCCCCATGTAGAGCGCATTACAGTAATCCAGTCTTTTTTTTCCAGAACTTTTTATTTTCTTTAAAAAAAAAACACAAATATGTCATCATTTGTCAATCATTAAAACATTGAAGTACAATTTTTTGTGTGTGTACCCCTCCCTCCCTCCACCCCCCCACCCCCCCTCCTCCTTCCCCCCCCCGACTTCCCAGAACCCGTACACGGTATAGAATTTTAACTAACACAGTCTAAAATCTATTGAGAAAAAAGAAATAAAGAAATTAATGACATTCTAGATTGACCTTAGCTTCTTCTTACTGAACTAACTTTAAACAATTTAAATCATTTCTGATCTTAAGCATAGGCTAACTGGAATTTCTTAGTCCCGTATTTATTTTGTATATAGTCAATCCATTTTTTCCAGTCTCGTTATATCTCTCATTTGAATGATCTTTGAGATATGCCGATATTTTAGCCATTTCAGCTAAGTTTGTTACTTTCAATGTCCATTCTTGAATTGTAGGCAGGTCTTCCTTCTTCCAATATTGCGCCACCAACAGTCTTGCTGCAGTTATCAGGTGCAGAGTCAAATTGGTCTCTACCACTGTAAAGTCAGTACATATACCTAGTAAAAATAACTGAGGACTAAACTTTATCCTTCTTTTAAAAACATTTTGCATGACCACCATATTTTTATCCAAAATGCTTTAACCTTTTGGCAGGTCCACCATATATAATATGTAGCATCGAGAGAACCACATCTCCAACATTTAGGCTGTACATTCGGATACATAGAAGCCAACTTTTTAGGATCTAAATGCCATCTATAGAACATCTTGTAAAAATTTTCTCTCAGATTTTGAGCTTGTGTAAATTTCACATTTCTTACCCAGATTCTTTCCCATGTATCCAACATTATTGGTTCCTCAATATTTTGAGCCCATTTTATCATACAATCTTTAACTAATTCTGTTTCCGAATCCATCTGTATTAATACATTATATATCCTCTTTATATGCATTAAGCTTTGATCTCTTATTTGTTTAAACAAATATCCTCAACTTGAAAAACCAATTTTTTGATCTATTTTCCACCTAGCCTGTAATTGCCCATACTGGAACCATGTTTGAACTACCTTCTCCTCTTTTAATACCTCTAAAGATTTTAATTGTAATACCCCCTTTCCGAGGTAAGAAGCTGTCTGTAGGTAATTCTGTCCTGTTTTTGTGCTGTATTCATTTTCAATTGCGTGTCTAGGAATTGCCCACATGGGTATCTTGTCATTTAATTTATATTGATATTCTTCCAGACCCGCAATAAAGCATTTCTTAAAATATGACTTTTAAAGTTCTTATCCAATTTTTTGTTGAATAACAGGTAAGCATGCCAACCAAATACCAGATCGTGTCCCTCAATGTTCAATATTCTATCATTGGTTAAGTGAATCCAGTCACTAATTACAGATAATACCACTGCATCATAATATATTTTTAAATTAGGTAGTTTCAATCCTCCTCTCTCACGTACATCTTGCATTATTTCATCTTTACCCTCGGCTTCTTTCCTGCCCACACAAATTTGTTGATACCCTTCTGCCATTCTAAAAGGTTCGCATCTTTTTTAAGTATAGGTAACATTTGGAAGAGAAATAAAAATTTTGGTAAAATGTTCATTTTCACTGCCGCTATCCTACCCAGCAAAGATAAGTGCAATTTCTCCCATTTTTCATCTCTGTCTGTGTGCTATGCCAAAGTGGTTCATAATTATGCTTATATAATTTCCCATTTGAAGTTAAATGTTAACTCCAAGATATTTAACTTTTTTAACTACCTCACATCCTAGCATCACTCCTAATTCTTCCTTTTGTTTATTATTCATTTATAGCTAATATTTTGGTTTTTCCTAAGTTTATTTAAAGCCCGACACTTGACCATATTGATTAATCATATCCATTAAAACCATACTAGATTCCTGCGGTTGTTCCAATATTATGACCAAATCATCCGCAAAAGCGCGGACTCTATATTCTTGCTGCCTAATTGATCCCTTTTAAACCATCCAAGTCCCGTATTTTATTCAACAATACTTCCAAAGTTATAATAAACAATAATGGGGACAAAGGACAGCCCTGTCTTGTACCTTTTCCAATTTGAAAAGAGTCTGTTAGACTTCCATTGACTATAATTTGTGCTGTTTGCTGTTGGTATATTGCTTTAATTGACTGTAGAAATTATCTCCTATCTGCATTTTTTGCAGTATCTTCAACAGAAATTGCCAGTTAACTCGATCAAAGGCCTTCTCAGCATCCAAAAATATAAATGCAGCAGGGATCTGGTTGTTCTTTCCCAAATATTCTAATGCATTAATAATTAATCTAACATTACTTTTCATCTGTCTCCCTTGTATAAACCTGTTTGGTCCGTATGTATCAATTGTTGAATGACCAACATTAACCTTTGCTAATATTTTAGTAAAAATTTTATAATCTACTTCAGTAATGAAATAGGTCTATAATTTTTGGGTTGAGTAGTATCTTGTTCTTCTTTGGGTATCAAAGATATAAACGCTGTCTTCCAAGATGGAGGGACTTTACCTTCCGTTTGAATCATATTAAATAATTCTCTAAGAGGTTCTACCATTTCTAACTGTAAGTTTTTATAGTAAACCGCTGTCAAACCATCTGTACCTGGTGCTTTCCCTAACTTAATTGCTTAATTACCTGCAGGATTTCCCCCGAGGTTATTGGTTGATTCAATTTTTGCCTGTTCTTCTCTAACTGAAGGTTTTCTCTTTGTCTAAATATTTGTCTATGTCTAAACAGTAATCCAGTCTTGAGGTGACGAGGGCGTGAGTGACTGTTTGCAGTGCCTCCCGGTCCAAATAGGGCCGCAACTGGTGCACTAGGTGAACCTAGGCAAAGGCACTGTGTGGTTATCCCTGGGCAGTCAGGGCCCATCAGGTGGCCTTTGAAAACCAATCCAGAATGGAGACACAACAGTTAAAAACTCCCTTGCCAATAGCTTCGTGTATTTGCATTTGCTGTTAGCTTGATAGTATTAATAAACTTAGGAAGGAAGAATGATGGAATACTTTGGCTGCAGTTCACTAACTAATTAAATCAGAGTACTTGGTGCCAGGCCAGGAGATTTGTCCTTTAAAACAACTTGGAGGAACTGGCCTGTAGTATTTAGCACAAAGCCTGTTCGGCGGTTAGAGCACAGTGTCATAACACATACTCTGGTGACAGCATGGTAACCGTGCTGTTCAATCAATAAACATACAATAATGATGTGAGGAGAATCCAATTTTAAGGTGTATTGTGAAGTGGAACCCTGTGGAATCAGCTACCCCCAGAGGTCCGGATCTTACCCACTCTCATGGCCTTCAGGAAAGCTGTTAAATCTGGCTGTTCCGGCAGGCCTGGGGCTGTTTACCTTAGTGTTAAGGTCCAGCCCCGATTAGAACGTATGTGTGTTGTGAATTTTAAACTATTTTTTTACTTATTTTGCTTTTCTTTTTTTCTTTTTTCGTTGTAAGCTGCCCGGAGTCCTCCAGGATTGGGGGCCTATAAATTTAATAAATGAAATGAAATGAAGTAAATTCCCTGCCCAATTTTTGTTAGCTGTCATCAAGTAAAATATAGTATATTGCCTACAAAGCAGTGGTGGGATTCAAATAATTTAACAACCGGTTCTCTGTCCTAATGACCAGGTGGGTAGGGGGGCTTAGTGGCCATGTGACTGTGTGGGCATGGCCAACTCAACATTACTCAGGTCGATGGGCGCTTTGCCTTAGCTGTAATAAGGGTTAACCGGAGAGGCAGTTTCTGTAAGCAGGGCAATAAAGATTAAGCTAGAAACAACACCAGAATGTTTCCTTCCTGCCTTCCTTACAGGATTAGCCCTGTAAAGCGGAAAAAATACCAAAAGAAGATTCTTCCAACAACTGGTTCTCTGAACCTCTTAGAAAGTTAACAACCGGTTCTCCCGAATAGGTGCGAACTGACTGAATCCCACCACTGCTACAAAGGCTATTTCACTGGTGAAATGAAAAGCAGGTAAAATTGCAAAATAGGAAGGAAAGACAGAAGTGTAACTTCGTGGCACGACAAAACCGCGCTCGACTAAAGCACGCCCGATTAAACCGCGTCGCTGACGTCATCAACAGGGCGACAACAGCGAGCGCGGAGAAAGAAGGGTGCTTTAAATAGCGCTTTGAAAGCAAGCCGATTCAAGTTAAGGTAAGGGTTAGGTTTAGGGTTAGGGTTAGGTTTAGGTTAAGGGTTAGGTTAAGGGTTAGGTTTAGGTTTAGGTTTAGGTTTAGGGTTAGGGTTAGGGTTAGGGTTAGGTTAAGGGTTAGGTTTAGGTTTAGGGTTAAGTTAAGGGTTAGGATTAGGTTTAGGGTTAGGTTAAGGGTTAGGTTTAGGGTTAGGTTAAGGGTTAGGTTTAGGGTTGGTTTAGGATTAGATTTAGGGGGGTTAGGTTTAGGTTTAGGTGTTAATTTTAGGTTTAGCATTTACAGCGTGCTTTTTTCTCCGCACTGTTGTCGCGCTGTGATGACGTCAGCTACGCGGTTTCGTCAAGCGCCCTTTAGTCGAACACGGTTTTGTGGTGGAACCGTGTAACTTACGGTGGGCTGAAAGGAAAGCTTTAGGAGAATGCAAAACTAGAGATAAATTGAAATACGGACATATAAAAGATAGTGTCCTTCCAGGACTATAATCCGACCTAACCTTCTGAACCTTAGTATGATGGAACACTTTATCTTGAATCATGTCATAACCCTTCCAATTGTTTCAAGTGTTATTTTTTGTTCTCTGAGCTGATTCTCTTGCTTCCCTATTTTTCTTTGAGATTTAAGGCAAAACAGAATAGCAATCAAGGGTGCCCTGGAAGGAGGGGGCAATCATTTGCCCCCTATATAAATGCAGCAAGTGTAAAAAAAAAAGCAGCAGGATTTTGATTGGCATCTTAACATTTAGAGCCGAGGTGGCGCAGTGGTTAGGGTGCAGTAATGCAGGCCACTTCAGCTGTCTGCTATCTGCAGTTCAGCGGTTCAAATCTCACCGGCTCAAGGTTGACTCAGCCTTCCATCCTTCCGAGGTGGGTAAAATGAGGACCCAGACTGTGGGGGTGATATGCTGACTCTGTAAACCGCTTAGAGAGGGCTGAAAGCCCTATGAAGCGGTATATAAGTCTAACTGCTATTGCTATTTTGGCTTCCTATGCAGATAACCCTGATAACAATCCAGTTGTAAGGCAACTGATTGCAAAAACCACATAGTGGAAATGGCTCTACTGCCCAATTGTTCAGCTTGATTATCAAAACGTGATTTGATTGTAAACTCTTAAGGACCATGCTTCATTGAAACCATCCTAATTTTGGACTCAGTGGTTGGAATCATCCAGGGGTGGGTCCTGGCAGGCAATACTTCTGGTTCGCTCGTGTGCGCTTTGCATATGCAAGCTTGATACGTGGTGCATGCACATGCGCTGTGTTCTGTGCATGCGCAGAATCAAAAAACAAGGTGGTGCCACCTATGTTGCCGCTGAGAAATCTGGCTTGGGGAGTGTCAGGCCTGGTTCACTGCCAGTATGAGCCGAGGTGGCGCAGTGGTTAGAGTGCCGCACTGCAGGCTGCTTCAGCTGACTGCAGTTCAGCAGTTTGGCTGTTTTAATCTCACCGGCTCAAGGTTGACTCAGCCTTCCATCCTTCCGAGGGGGATAAAATGAGGACCCGGATTGGGGGCAATATGTTGACTTTGTAAACCGCTTAGAGAGGGCTGAAAGCCCTATGAAGCGGTATATAAGTCTAACTGCTATAGCTATTGCTATGCTAACCCAGGCCGCGAACCCACTACCAGTTCAGTTGAACCAGTCCAAACCAGTAGGAACCCACCACTGGAATCATGGATGATTTCAGGTTGATGACTATGAAACATCTTGTAAAATCAATTGAGAATGGAAAACAATTGAAAATGGAGGGAGGTGGGGAAACAGACCAGAAAACATGGACATTCTTCTGGCTTCCTGTAATTTTCTCATCAACATGTAAGTTTTCAATTGTTTGTTTAGAATGCCTTTGTGTAATAATTTTGCTGCATTGTGGTACTTCCTGCCTTGAAGAATTTGGTCTCGATAACTGTTAAACCTATATTCAGAAGACACCAGAGTTCTGATTTTCTACTTGATGACAATGATGTTGTCTTCAAGCTATATCATTCATTGCTTTTCTCCAGATGTGATACTATCTTTGCTTTTATTTATTTCAGAGATTATTTAAGAGTATGAGCATTCTTAAATTAAAGAAAAAACCAGAAGCATGGTTTAGTTTGCTTCTTTAAAATAAAGTTTACTATTTTTGTACATATCAAAAACAAATGGAAAAACTAAATAACATCTCTTCAATCTTCTTTTCTAGTTGAAGTAGAGACACTTTATAACACGATTTTCCAGTATACAACCCTTTTTAGTTGAAGTAGACACACTTTATTATTTTTCTCAATATTTATAATATAAGGAATAGTTCTTAACAACTATTCATTAAATATATAAATTCAGAGTTTCTAATACTACATAGATCTATCCAAATCAGGGGTGTGCTTTTTCTATCTTGGGAGAACTTGACCCATTCTTCCCAGAATGTGATTATTCCCACGTATTTTATAATTTTCCCTTCTGTCACATAAACAAATTTATGATTCAGATTATAATTATAACTCAGTCCTCCAGAGATATTGGAGCCATATCAGTGGTGGGTTTCAAAATTGTTCGAACCTACTCTGTGGGTGTGGCCTCCTTTGTGGGAGTGGCTTGCCGCCCATGTGATCAGATGGGAGTGGCTTGCCGCCCATGTGACCGGATATGAAGATGCCGATGACACTTGTCAGAACCACCTTAAATTACCTCACACACAGCTGGCATGCATAAGAATATGAGGTAAACTTGTTTTTTAAAAGGCATCTTTGGTTTGCGTTAAAACAACTTCAACACACGCAATGTTCTGATTGCACCACAAACGCAGGAGTCATCCTTACCTTTCACAGAGGCACTGAGTTTTATAAATATGAGCATGATAGTGTAGAATAATCATATCCAAGGACCAGTGGTGGGTTTCAAAAAACTTTGCAACCTCTTCTGTAGGTGTGCCTGCTTTCCGGGTCCACTGGTGGAACCTCTTCTAACCAGTTCGGTAGATTTGACGAACCGGTTCTACCGAATAGGTGCGAACTGGTAGGAACCCACCTCTGGTTCAGTGATACTGGAATCGCTTCTTTCCCTATTTATGGTCTGATTACTGGATTCATGGGTAACACAGTCTTGAAGATCCATGACAGATCCTATTCAATGCAATACAATGAAGGTGGGGGAAGCAGTAACCTCCCTCACCCTCAAATGAAGACAATATTTGGCAACTTCATTCTCTAAAAAATGTCAAGATCACATTGGCACAACTGAATGTATTAAAATTACTGTTATAAAATTTTGAATGAAATACATCCAAGTAACTCTATTCATTCAATGATAAAAAATAATAGCTGTTCTGAATTGATAGGATGTTTTCTTTCATTTGTCTTCCATATGACAGTTTATTCATATTACCAGGAAAATATGAAATTTAAGCCACTAATACATTTGAAATTAGAATCTTTTCTTTAGATTTTAGACAGTTCTAAACATCAATTCTCAGGGCTCAAAAGACTGCTTGAGGGGTTATGAAGAGGACTTCTTTTTGAAGAGTACAGTTTGAAGAATCATTTGAAGAACAGGCATTTAGAAAAAGATATGTGTAATAATTACTGACTGATAGCCAAGCATTCATTTATGATTATGTCTAATCCATTTGGGGGAAAGGGATATAAGGAGAATGCAATGAAATAGGTGGATTTTGCAATGAAATAGGTGGATGTCATATAGGGAATATTGTGGAAAGGTTGTCATGTAAGTGTTTGAGTCAAGATTGTCAATCACTGAAATGAGTTTCTGTTGGGATATAATTGTAAAAGAAAAGAAGAACTTAATGCTACCATTACTGACTATAAAATTCTTACCCAGAAAATTGATACTTTATTATCTTACTCTACTGGTAGTGAAAGGAAATACACTTTCTATCAAGATTTTTGGAAACATGTATTTATGCCAAGCTTTTGCATGATTCCTTGCATTATAATATTTTATGAATAATTACTTAGATTTGGTATACTTGTAGATTGAGTTGAGCCGAGGTGGCGCAGTGTTAAATGCAGCACTGCAGGCTACTTCAGCTGACTGCAGTTCTGCAGTTGGCTGTTCAAATCTCACCGCTCAGGGTTGACTCAGCCTTCCATCCTTCCGAGGTGGGTAAATGAGGACCCGGATTGTTGTTGGGGCAATATGCTGACTCTGAAACGGCTTAGAGAGGGCTGAAAGCCCTATGAAGTGGTATATAAGTCTAACTGCTATTGCTATTGCTATTGCTAGATTTGAATTACTTTATTTCTTTGCCATTCGTGAAAGACGCATCATTATATAAAGTGATTCCCTTAAAACAGCTCTGTCTCTGTTTGAATGTACCATCAATCAAGTCCCCATTTCCTGCTTCAATCAGTGCTACACATTCATGTGTGAACCAGACCATGAATAGGAAGACACAATTACATCACAGAGTCCCTTTCATAAGAGCTGAATCTGAGATCACCACTGTAGCCCTTTGTTGCAATGATGTAGTTGGGCTTCTATAGAAATGTGAAGGCTTCAAAAATTAATCAGAATACCCACTGTTCCTGTGGAAATACAAATACAAAATAATTTTGGAGTGTTTTCTCTGAAGCTAATGAATGGGCAGCTACCCAGAGGGTGAATGTTTCATCGTTCCACTCCTCAGTACCTAGGATTTTTACCTTCTCTCTAGAAGACAAGACCTTGGTGTTTTCTCTTGCACAGTAGCTATATCTGATTGTTTTACATTAGTTTACGTGGAATAGACTGTACATAGACATAACAGGCAGCATGGAGTATCTTTCAAGTCTGAGATAGGCTGAAATATGCACACACAAACAACTGCATGTTACACCATTTGAAATGCAACTATAAAAACATCCCCTTCTGTTCTGACCCCCCTCCTCCGTCCAGGAACGAAAGCCAAGACAAACGTAAATGAAATGTTTTTTAATCAGTCCAGACTCTCGTTGGCTGAATGCCAATAAACAAAGAGATAAGCACTCTGGCAGCAAGTCCTACAAAACTTGGCAGCAATGCAAACAAACCTGGCAGCAATCCAGCCTGCCAAGTTTGTTTCTGTTAGTCCTAACGTTGACTTCTGCAGAAAGGCGTGGCACAAGCAGTCTTTTATAATCGGGAGAGGATTTAAAGAGCATCAGCTGAGCGTAATTACCTCCTGTAATTACATAGTTGTTCTTGACTCCGAGTAGCCCTTCGACGGCGTGCATCCCGGAACAACTCAGGTGGTTTCTGGATCATCTCTTGTCTCCTCCACTGATCCAAGGCTCAGGCGCCACCTGGTGACCAACCAGTCTCTCTGCGCCCTGCTCGGAGTTGGAACCCTGTCCAGGGTCTTCCACATCCTCCAGGGCGACTCATAAGGCCCCTCGCTGTGGAGTCTGGGGCAGCTCCAACGGCTCCTGCCAGGCCATAACACCTTCATACTGCAAACTACTTCAAATAATATTACACACTGCTAATGTAATTCATGCTTTTCAGAGTATATTTTCTTTAAACAACATTTTCTTCAATAATTTTATTATGTTCTTTCTGTAGACAACATTTATGACATTGATAACTGCTGATACAAAAATAGCTTTCTATTACTGCCTAAAATGATTGCCTTTCAAACAGTATTACAAGGCTGTTTGCATGTATAACTCCTAATTAGATAAGGCAAATATGAATTTGGAAAACAGCAAGTGTGTGAGTATAGTAGTAATAGGTATTGGGTAATGCCACTTTCTGAGACTATAATAATTTTTAATAAATTAGGGTGTGTTCCAGGATTGGATTGTTTATTACAATGAGATTTGTGTGCTTTATTTTTAGGATCATGCAGACAATCCATTGGGGGCAGCAGTAACTCTGGCTCATGAACTAGGCCCAATTTTGGTATGAACCATGATACACTGGAAAGAGATTGCAACTGCAAAACTGCAGACAAGGCGGCTGCATTATGAACCCTTCAACTGCGTAAGTGCAAATTGTATTTGAAAAAAATATTTGCCTGTTATTGTAGCTTTCCTTTTAAATGAGAGGTATACCTCTGAAAACTTTGTAAGAAGACATCCTGTTTATAATAGCAATAGCAGTTAGCAATAGCAGTTAGACTTATATACCGCTTCATAGGGCTTTCAGCCCTCTCTAAGGGTTTACAGAGTCAGCATATTGCCCCCAACACAATCCAGGTCCTCATTTTACCCACCTCGGAAGGATGGAAGGCTGAGTCAACCATGAGCCGGTGAGATTTGAACCACCGAACTGCAGCTAACAGTCAGCTGAAGTGGCCTGCAGTACTGCACTCTAACCACTGCGCCACCTCGGCTCTTCTTAACAACTGGACGTTAATGCAGAGATCCTACATAATTTGTTAGAATAAAAATATTCTAAATTTTCAATTTTTGAAGAAAAGAAATATATTTGGTACTCGTCACACCTCCCAGAACCAATTAATGAGGAGTACCAAGGAACCACTGTAGGGTTGGTCAATGTTAGCTTGATAGATCAAGGGATGGAGGGAGTATAGTATACTGCCCCTCAGCAAAGCCTTTGACAGATCTCTCATGATGTTCTCCTTACTAAAGTTGTAAAGAAGGTTATGGAAGATTGCAGAATGATGGTACTCAAAGTGCTGATAATTAATCAACTGAGGGAAGTACTGAGTGGAACGTCCCAGGGCTTGCCCTTTGCCCCGTGGTTGAGCACTGCAGGGTTTGGAGAGGAATGAAGGGGCATGCATACAATTTACAGATGATACGGAATGGGAAGAGATGGCTAATACTTAAGAAGTGGTGGATTCCAAAAGTTCTAAGTTAAGAGCCGAGGTGGCGCAGTGGGTAGAGTGCAGTACTGAAGGCTACTTCAGCTGACTGTTATCTGCAGTTCGGCGGTTCAAATCTCACGGCTCAAGGTTAACTCAGCCTTCTATCCTTCCGAGGTGGGTGAAATGATGACCAGACTGTGGGGGCAATATGCTGACTCTGTAAACCGCTTAGAGAGGGCTGAAAGCCCTATGAAGCGGTATAAAGTCTAACTGCTATTGCTATTGCTATTCTAGAGAGGCTGAGCAGTGGGCTAAAATGACTAGGGTGGATTTAATGAAGTGAAACGGAAGTTCTGCATCTAGGTAGGAAAAATAAAAGCCACGAGTATATGGTGAGGAGAACTGGCTTAGCAACAGTACACAGGAAAAGGATCTGGGAGTTCTTGTAAACTACCAGTTAAACGTAACCTGCAGTATGAAGCAGCTGTAAAAATCAAACTATATTTGGACTACATTACTAGGAACACACAATTTAGCAATAGCAATAGCAATAGCAGTAGACTTATATACCACTTCATAGGGCTTTCAGGCCTCTCTAAGCGGTTTACAGAGAGTCAGCATATTGCCCCAACAACAAGCCGGGTCTCATTTTACCCACCTCGGAAGGATGGAAGGCTGAGTCAACTGAGCGGTGGGATTTGAACCGCTGAACTGCTGATTAGCAGTAGCCTGCAGTGCTGCATTTAACCACTGCGCCACTTGGTTATCGGAACTGTCCAATTCTACCCCAGTCGCAGCCCAATAGTTCTATTGCTGGTTCAAATAGTTTTGTCCTCATCCTGAATTCATTGCTTGTTTGTTTGTGACTTAACTTGTTCTTTTTTTTTCTATTGCATGCATTTATTGCTTGAAGCTCTGCAAAATCCAAATAAACTTCCCTGAAATCCAAAAATATGTTTTAACTAGTTCAATTTGTTTAAATCATGATGAGCTCAATTTAAGGGAGTAGGTTACATTTTTTTTTGCTTTTGAGAAGATGGTTCTGATCTTCTTTTTCACTGTTTTTAAATGTGTGCACGCACATAAATGTGAACATTGCCCTTTAGTTAAAGATACTGCTGCCAGTGTGATTTTATTTATGAATATACATGGAATTTATTTTCTGCTCTGCTGCCTATTGTTTAAACAAAATCAGGTGGTTATAGTAATACAAGTGCTTCCTAATGATAGCCTGGTTTACCAATCACATCCAGATGTCAAGTCCATTATAATCTCCTTTCTTGTTTCACTGGGTTTGAAATAAATATCCTTTTCTCACCCCTCTTGCATCTCATGTTATCTTCAGGAAGCTGAAAATGCTTAGTTCTGAATCAGCCAAGACCAAGAATGTGTACTGCCATGTTGAATATTCTATTACCGGTTGAATGTTACATCAGAATTTTTAAAGGAAATTTGGGTGATTTTATAAATAGACATTTTCATTAGCCCAGAAATTAGTCCAGAAAAATCACTAGCTCACAAAATTGCTTACCAGCCTTTCAAATCAAACATTTTTTTTGATAGATACCATGGTCCTAATAGAAAAGATAATCTTAGTTCTTTGAACAACTTCCCTAGAGGTGTTCTTATTTGTCACAACAATTCCTACATTTTGTTTTTATATTATGTAGCAATAGCAATAGCAGTTAGACTTATATACCGCTTCATAGGGCTTTCAGCCCTCTCTAAGCAGTTTACAGAGTCAGCATATTGCCCCCAACAACAATCCGGGTCCTCATTTTACCCACCTCGGAAGGATGGAAGGCTGAGTCAACCCTGAGCCAGTGAGATTTGAACAGCCGAACTGCAGAACTGCAATCAGCTGAAGTAGCCTGCAGTGCTGCATTTAACCACTGCGCCACCTCGGCTCATTCAATGTAGGAGAAATGATAATCAAGATTGGACAGATGAGATCTCCAAAATAATAATAATGAGATATATTTTCTCATGCAGTGCTCATTCTCAATAAGGAGAACCAGTGTTACTTCTTCTTTTCTCTCCAAAGACTTAAGACTTGTAGAAACTAAATTTCACCAATACACATTTCCACATCTTTCACACCCACCAAGCTGAAAGTAACTGCCCAGATTAGGTTGGAGTTCCAGAAGATTTGAGGAGGAACACTATTGTTCATGTATCTTATTTGGTGTAATGATTACAAAGATTACATTTCCCATATATCTTTCACTTTCAGCAAGCCCTCACTGCTCTGGTATTTTTCTCATTCTGGATGCTGTTGTCACACCCAATTCACATGGACTCTATCCAGTGGTGGGTTTCAAAAATTGTTCGAACCTACTCTGTGGGTGTGGCTCCTTTGTGGGAGTGGCTTGCTGCCCATGTGACCGGATGGGAGTGGCTTGCCGCCCATGTGACCGGATATGAAGATGCCGACGACACTTGTCAGAACCATCTTAAATTACCTCACACACAGCACTGGCATGCATAAGAATATGATGTAAACTTGTTTTTAAAAGGCATCTTTGGTTTGCGTTAAAACAATTTCAACACACGCAATGTTCTGATTGTACCACAAACGCAGTAGTCATCCTTACCTTTCACAGAGGCCCTGAGTTTTTAAATATGAGCATGATAGTGTATAATAATCATATCCAAGGACCAGTGGTGGGTTTCAAAAAATTTTGGAACCTTTTCTGTAGGTGTGGCCTGCTTTCCGGGTCCATGGTGGAACCTCTTCTAACCGGTTCGGTAGATTTGACGAACGGTTCTACCGAATAGGTGCGAACTGGTAGGAACCCACCTCTGACTCTATCTATTATTTGAGAACTATATTTTGTCATGAGAACTTTATTTTGCATGTCTTGTTGAGATATCTTCAGTTTTCATTCTCATATGAAATCTTCCTGAAAAAAAACCTTCTGCCTTTTGGACTTCTTTCTATTCATACGAACAGGTTACTACTTCCCCATAGCAATACATTGGTTGGCATTTTATGCTAGCAATAATATATTGACATGCAAATACTGATACAAGGTCAGTATGTTGTATCATTTGCATACATTTTTGTATTATTAGTGCATCCAAATTGCATGATTGTAACAGTCATAATTAAGTGTCTTTACTTTGAACCTTCTTCTCACAAGACTGTAACAATTTCTGGGACACTACACTACACTTTCACCATAGCATCATATAAGTGTTTGCAAAAAGCTTAAATGAACTACTATCAGGAAAAGCTTATTTAACAGAGAAACGTCTTTGAAGATGATCATAATAGTGTTAATATTTGTCTGCTTGGTTTTCTATTAAATGATTTGTGGCTCGGGGAAGGGAGCATGTCATGACCCTTTATTTTAATAATGAATTTGAAACCAGGCCATTTGTAACCTTTGCCCAGCCCTAATTAGTTTACAGGCTTAGGAGAGGCCATGCCTCCCAGTAGAACATGATTAAATTGCTTCAGCTCAACATTTTTGATCCAGATGCTGAAATTATTGTAAGAACAGACAGCAAACAGGAAATAAATGGGTATAGATCAGCGGTTCCCAACCTTTATGGCTTGGCGGTCAGGCCAGGGGTGGGGAACAGGGAATGGGGAACTGGACTGTGCAAACATCGCTCACATGAGTTGAGCTGCATGCATGGGTGCAGCCAGCCATTCATGCCTGCCCACTTCCAAACCAGCCATGATCCGGCCCTGGTCCGCAGCTCAGGGCATGGGGACCTGTTGTGACTCAGCAGACGTTTGCTGTGAGTTGAGTCAGGATGCAGGAATAACAATGCAGCTGGGGCTCATTAGTGTTGTCTTCTGGAGATAAAAGGACAGATGGTGCCACGCCCTGGTTGCAGAAGTCAACGTTCGTAATTCGTTTTTGGAGAATTCAGTTCCAATTCTGTTTGAGTTTGTGAGACACTTGGATAAGTGATTTTGCTTCTTGAAAACTTGGTACTGTAAGAGTTTTGTTTCTGCATTCTGTTATCTTCTTGCCAGAGACTTTATTTATGTTTATTTTGGGCTCTCAGCCAGTCTGAGCCGAGGACTGATAAAGTTCTTTCCTTTTAAGTCTGTCTGCCTATTGTCTTTGAACGAGCGAAGGAGGGGGGACAGAACAGGGACCCCTGATGTAGATTACAAATTTACAAGAGATTCAGCAAATAGCCTCATGAACACAACTGTGACGCTTGCTAGACTTCTGCTGCACTTCACTAGATAGTTTGGGGGATTGAGGAGTATATGCAGGGGCTGAGTGAGTGTTGAAAACTGACTAACACTAATTGCTTTGTCTAGTAATTATGTCATCTCCCTGTCCAGAAAACAATAAATAAAGATGAATTGAAATAATAGGAATCATTCTAGTAGGCTATTTAGGATGAAAGACACCAATAGGTTAAATTTGCTTTCTGATACACAAATTGTTGTGATTGGCCACAGCATTGTTCTGTAACTCCCACCCCTGATATTATTCTATTCTATTTATTACATTTATAGGCCACCCAATCCTGAAGGACTCCGGGCGGCTTACAGAAAATAAAATTTTAAGAGAAAGGATTAAAACAAACAGAAGAAAGCAGATTAAAAGAAACACATCATGCACCCAGTCTAATCGGGGCTGGACCTCGGTCAAGAGGTCAACAGCCCCAGGCCTGCTGGAATAGCCAGGTTTTGATAGCTTTTCGGAAGGCCATGAGAGTGGGTAGTGTCCGGATTTCTGGGGGTTGTTCAATCCATAGGGCCGGAGCGGCTCAGAGAAGGCCCTCCTCCGAGGGGCCGCCAGCCGACATTGTCTAGCTGATGGCACCTGGAGAAGGCCCACCCTGTGCGATCTTATCGGTCGTAGGGAGGTGTGTGGCAGAAGACGGTCTCGTAGATATAGGTCTTGGTCAACATGAATTTGAGTATAAATAAGATCAGATAAGGATTTCTGAAATCACGTAAGCTAGCCTTGATAAGAATTGTATTCTCCATAAAACTTTGCTTGGAAAATAATTACTTTTGGTTTTAGACAGTTGTCAAAAAATCTGCCATCTTTCTTATTACGGCTGTGCAGAACTTCAGATTTGATTCCAGAAAGGTACTTTAGAGCATTTGGAGATGTAAGCAAAACCTTGAATGTGCCTATCTGCCACACTTGCAGTCTTCATAAGTGAGACCCGTCCAGTTTATATATGTATATAAAGAAGAGCTGAGGTGGCGCAGTGGTTAGGGTGCAGTACTGCAGGCCACTTCAGCTGACTGTGATCTGCAGTTCAGCAGTTCTAATCTCACCGGCTCAAGGTCGACTCAGCCTTCTATCCTTCCGAGGTGGGTGAAATGAGGACCCGGACTGTGGGGGCAAGTTGTTGACTCAATTTGCTAAAAAAATCTGTAAACCACTTAGAGAGGGCTGAAAGCCCTATGAAGCGGTATATAAGTCTAATAAATAAATAAATATGTATATTACTATTCCAAATTTTTCAGTTCATTGCTTCCTTCTTTCCCTGATTTCTTCCAGCAATCTTTTTATAGACGTGAGTATATGACCTAACAATGACTCAATTATCTTTCTTCGATGGCCTTTTTGAGGCTTCTTTATTCCCATGACATCCCCTGGACTTGAGGATTTGATCTTTTTATTCATCCTAAATGCCTCTTTTCAAAGCCTCCTTGAATATGGTTCATGTCTCACAGTTACAAAGAAGAATTCACCAGATGTTCTAATTAGTCATTCTTACTCTTAATTTTAAGTCAATTTTCCTTGAGGTCAGATTATTCTTCATGCTTAGAAAAGCTTTCCTTTCTAAGGATATTCCTGACAATTTCTATTTTCCTCTTCATTTCACCAGCTGTCTTCCTATCTTCTGTGAACAAGTGTCCAAGATAGATACAGTTCTTGGCTTGTATAAAATTTTGGAGATTTTTTTACCCCTTTAAAAAAAAAAATTTTATATGACCCAAAGTTTTTACTTGGTGTATTCTCAGTTAGAAGCTCCTGATTCTTTCCTTTTTCTACCAGGAGTACAATATCCTCTGCATATCTTGTTTATTTTCACATCCTCATATTCAGTCCTGGTCCAGTGCTTAGTTCATCCAATATTTTCAGTGTGGACATTGAAAAGGAGTGGGGGGGAGGACACAATCATGGCACACTTCTTTCTGGATTTAATACTTCTTTGAAAAGGCTCCTTCAAGCTTTAAAGACTTTGCTCCCAACACAGATTCATTATAATACTAATGTCTTTGTCATCCTTTCCAACTCAGTAGCAGTTCAAGCCTGCTGAACTGAATTGCAAGCCTGTGGTTGCAATTCAAATGCTAGATGTATTTTACCATTCTTTGGATTTAAATAGGGATTTTGGCATTTCTTGAAGTCCTTCTTGGTAAAATAGAGACAGCTTATAGCACTACAATTTTTTAAATAAAATGTGAGATCATATTTTATAACATAACATAAAGATCACATAAATGGTGATAAGAATAAATAACACATCTTGAGTATCAGTGGTGGGTTTCAAAAATTGTTCGAACCTACTCTGTGGGTGTGGCCTCCTTTGTGGGAGGGGCTTGCAGCCCATGTGACCGGATGGGAGTGGCTTGCTGTCCATGTGACCGGATGGGAGTGGCTTGCTGCCCATGTGACCGGATATGAAGATGCCGATGACACTTGTCAGAACCACCTTAAATTACCTTACACACAGCACTGGCATGCATAAGAATAGGATGTAAACTTGTTTTTTAAAGGCATCTTTGGTTTGCGTTAAAACAACTTCAACACACACAATGTTCTGATTGCACCACAAACGCAGTAGTCATCCTTACCTTTCACAGAGGCACTGAGTTTATAAATATGAGCATGATAGTGTAGAATAATCATATCCAAGGACCAGTGGTGGGTTTCAAAATTTTTGGGAACCTCTTCTGTAGGTGTGGCCTGCTTTCCGGGTCCACTGGTGGAACCTCTTCTAACCGGTTCGGTAGATTTGACGAACTGGTTCTACCGAATAGGTGCGAACTGGTAGGAACCCACCTCTGTTGAGTATCCAAAAAAATAGTGGTGTTATTAATAGTGTTACTAACTTAAGAACTGAATGATTCACTTAACAACTGTGACAAGAAGGATAGTAAAGTGGGACAAAACTCACTTAACAAATGTCTCACAGCAACTTAGGAATTTTGGACTCAATTGTGGTTGTAAATTGAGGACTACCTCTAGATAAAATGTGATACTGTTGAAAAGGTATTGTTTAAACAAGTGTCGTCATTCAAAAATCACAATGGAGCTGTATTCAAGATACTGAGCATCATCTGCTTCATTTATTACTATGATTCCTGGTCCCAACTTATAATATGGAGAAAGAATGTATGGGCACATGTGACTATGTTCTGCCATGTATTAAAATGGAATAGGTTTTTAAAATAAGTTTTTGACCAAGCAACTGCAACAGTAACAACTAAAGATTATCCTGAACATGATTTATAACAGATTATTTAAATAGTTGGTGTATTAAGAATTCAGCTTCTTTGAAGCAATCTTCAATGAAAATTCCAAGATAAAAGAGAGGGCCATATGATGCTATTCAAAGGCAATGATATTAGCAATACACCATACATCATTTGTATCCTGCTTGCTTAAAACTATTCTTTCATCTTTCATTTCATATGAGTAGCTTGGGAACAATAACACAGTGGAAGTTTAAAGCCATGTATTTGTTTTGGCAAGTAACCTACCTAAACACTGCCAATTGATGTACATCGAAAGCTTTAACTCTCTGGAGAGGCTTTGGGCCTCTCTGAACGATGATTTCCAATACATATGACGTTCACTTCTACACATAATGAGATCAGAAACAAGCTTCTGCCCTTTTTTAAGAGCCCATATTCAAGCCTATCTTTGTGGGTGATTGAGTTTAATGTGGGTGCTCTATTTTAATTCCAATAGGGAGGACATATCCTAAAGTTTGATTCTTGAAATACAAGGTCCTTGCTTAGATACTCAGTCCTGTATGACTTTCTCCTTGTGGAAAACAACATAGACTTATACATTCTTAATAAATAGTAATATCCAGTTTATTTTATTTTTTTATTCTCCTAGAACAGGAGTTACTTTCGTGAAAATCAGGCTAACCTTTTTATAAGTTAAAAAAGAAAAAGATTCATTCCTATCTGCATTATGTGTATTAGAAACAGACAATCCAGTCCACTCTGAGGATTAGCTCCAGAACTTCAAAAATGTTCTCAGATATTCTGAAACATCTTAGGAATGACTTTAATTTGCCTTATTTTTAGCTACGTTTCTTTAAAGTTTTTCTTCTAACTACAGTGATACCTCGGTACCCATTGTTAATTGGTTCCAGGTGATACAATCAAAAATAATGAATACCAAACAATTTTTTCCTGTAAGGAATAGTGTACACCAGGCACCAACACCATCAAGTTCTAGGTGTGTGGAGCACCAAAGAAACACTGAGTACAGAGCAGTTTTGGAACCTCTTCTGTAGGTGTGGCCTGCTTTACGGGTCCAGGTGGAACCTCTTCTAACCGGTTCGGTAGATTTGATGAACCGGTTCTACCGAATAGGTGCTAACTGGTAGGAACCCACCTCTGTACAGAGACAAAATTTTCACATCAAAATGTGCTGAGTAACAAATTGGTGTGTTTCAAAGCAGTTGAGTACCAGGTTACTACTGTAATAAAGTGACCCATCTTTCTTATTTTGAGGCAGAGTGCCATGAAATTATGAGCAAAAAATATTTCTGTTTATCAGCACATCTGTACATCTGATAGATTTCAAGACTTGGAAGGATTTATGCAAGAAAGGAATGGTGGTGCCTCTTCCAAATGTGGTACTCTGGAAGTAGGAAGAAATCTAAAACATAATATAATGAAAGGAAGCATTAAGCCAGCCAGTTAGTTAAGCCAAATCATAAAACATCATCACAAAGCAGCAAAATTTATTTTCCAAGATTGATCAACTTTCACAGTATGAATGGGGGAAGGGAACTGCATAGATTATTAGGGCCAGATCCTATTCTCCTCCTTCTGCTCTCCATCACAGTCTTACACAAACAACAAAACCCATTTCCTACCAAATGGGGAAAAACAGGAAGGCAATGGAGCATAATTTATAATATAATGTAGCCGTGATTTAAGCGATAGATCCAGATCAGGGCTCTCCGGAGAGTTCGAATTTGAAGTGGAACAAATGAGATATTTCCACTCAATGAATACAAATAAAATCTATTCCAATTACCACATCCTCTTTGGAATTTGGGCTTTTCCTCGATCTGATTCTGAGCTCCAGCAGAAATGGAGGAATAATATCTTGAGGCTTTGGAAACAGTCAGTCCATGTATATCAGTGTTTTACTTAAAGTTTCTCTTGAATTGGGCTTCTATGGCTGTACTTGTTGTTTGCCTTGAATGATATCATCGGAAACAAAGCCAGGTGGAAGGAAATTGTGTGGAAAGCTGGACACAATGAGGTAAAGCCAGAAGAAGCTTGAATTTCTACTTGTACCATCGGCTTCTCAGGCAAACAATAACCCTCTTATTTCCGTCCATTGTATATGTGGTAGTTGTTATCATGGATGCATGGAGGATTAAAATTGAGAGAATTGATGAATACGCTTGAACATCTTCAGTAAGCAGACACAATTATTATGTTGCAGGCAAGAATGGTTAACCCCAGATAAACTGATTTTTCTTAAATTAGAAATGCTTTTGCATTTCTCAGGCCTGCTGCTGTTTATAGATGTTTATATGCAGAATCAGCAGAAAGTTCTGAATTTATCTATTTAATGATTTTTAGGAAATGAAATTATCTTGGCAAGGTAAACCATTCCTAATTAAATTCTGCAGCATCTATGTTTCCAGCCCAGTCTGATTTAAATACACATACATACAAACACAGTCCTGCCCAATAAATTAGTTGTGACAGGCTTGCTGTTTTGCCAGCAATGGAACTTGCAATTTTTTTAAACAAAAAAAAAATCACAGGGATATAGTTTAATGCCTCCCCATTTTCAATGGTAAGAAACAAGCATGAAATGTCAGAATAGTCTTATGTCAGCATCTCATTTAAATTCTTGAAATCAACACGGTACAGCTGCAGTGCAATCATTGTTCATTTGCTATTAAACATTTTAACACCATTAAAGTATCTTTAATTTTTTCCAATAGAAAAAAGTCATAGTTTATAACTTTAAACAATGTCCAGATTTTCCCACGCTTCCTTATTTTATTTTCCAACATGTGTTTGTAGAAAAAACAGGACACGCAAGCCAGCTCTTCAGGGAAGAAATAGTTTATTTGCGCAGGTTCATAGCAAAGAATAATTGGCCTGAACAATGAGTGACAGGCAGGAAATCCCTTATATAGTTTTTAGCTTTTAGCTAAGCCATCTGCTAGTTTTGGAAAACACCCCTCAAGATTTGCCCCTGAGTTACAGCAATATTATGTCTACAGGAAGTTATAATACCTAGTCAGCCAACGGTCAACTATAGCATACATTTGGGAAGTGAATTGTGTCTTTCCAGGCAGATTTTACAGTCAAGCCAGCAGATATATTAAAATGGAGACTTTTGCTTCAGCAGATTTCATGTGCAGACTTCCTTCTAACCCGTGTCTAACCGCACCATGTCCTAAAGCAAACCTTTGCAATTTCTATATATGAACAGTTAAAGCTTAATATCATGAAACCCTAGTTTGGTTCAGGCTTGAGGCCTACTTTGGTTCAGCCTGCTACCTCACATGTGAATGCTTTTTTGCCTAATGTAGGGGTGTCAAACTCAAGCCTGTCGGCTGGATCCAGCCATAGAGTGCGTAGATATGGCCTGCAGGGCCACCCTGGAAACAGCGATGGGCTGGCCCACGGTACCTCAGCCACACGCAGGCCCCTGAGTCCATTTTTTGCTGGAGGCAGAGCACTTGAGCCACCACAGGTGCCCCCGACACAAGTGGCATCGAGCTGGTCACACACACACACACCCTCTGAGGTCAAACACCACCCTGATGTGGCCCTCAAGTGAAATCAAAGGACCTAATGCCTACAGTGAAGCGTTAATGACGTTAGACTTTTATTTTTAATGCTTAGAGTGGAATACTTGTGACTGAATGCATGTTGAAACAAAATAATTCTTTATATACGTAAAAGAAACACACACCACTCCCCCCCCCAAAAAAAAACCCATCAGCATATCAAAATAAAGTACTTAGCTAAGCATTTTCCTAGTTAGGCTAACTTGCTATGTATAAACACCTTGTGCGTGTGTGTGTGTGCCAGTGGTGGGTTTCAAAAATTGTTTGAACCTACTCTGTGGGTGTGGCCTCCTTTGTGGAGTGGCTTGCCGCCCATGTGACCAGATGGGAGTGGCTTGCCACCCATGTGACCGGATATGAAGATGCCGACGACACTTGTCAGAACCACCTTAAATTACCTCACACACAGCACTGGCATGCATAAGAATAGGATGTAAACTTGTTTTTTAAAAGGCATCTTTGGTTTGCGTTAAAACAACTTCAACACACGCAATGTTCTGATTGCACCACAAACGCAGTAGTCATCCTTACCTTTCACAGAGGCACTGAGTTTTATAAATATGAGCATGATAGTGTAGAATAATCATATCCAAGGACCAGTGGTGGGTTTCAAAATTTTTTTGAACCTCTTCTGTAGGTGTGGCCTGCTTTCCGGGTCCACTGGTGGAACTCTTGTAACCGGTTCGGTAGATTTGACGAACCGCTTCTACCGAATAGGTGCGAACTGGTAGGGAACCCACCTCTGGCGCGCGTGTGTGTGTGTTTTGTGTGTGTGTGTATTTTTTAAAAAGGAAGAGGCATTTGGTGATTGATATGGCTTTAATCCTGAAAGCCTTTTGTAGGGTCCTGAAGAATGGACTCTTTCCTCAGATATTTGGGTCAGGCCAGATAAGTTCTAGTCAATGGCTAGATAAATTCTGCTGTTGTTCATGTGCTTCTTTTGTTCTGTGAGAGATGATGTTGTATATCTTGAGATGCTTCGGGTTATATGTCATGGGTATCGGTGTGTTTAATCCTTCAACCCTGTAGATCAGGGTTGAACTGTAGAGTTCTTGGTGCTTTCTGAACGTGGCTGAGTTGCAGACATTTCATTATTCAACTAGGTATCATCATCCATGCGAGTCTGATCTTACTTACTGGCTAATGAAACATTTGCAAGCATCAACCAAGCTCACAGAGCGCCGAAAAACTCCACATGGGTAGCTATACAAATCTAATAAACAAACAGAAAAAAATAAGCACAGCAATGTGAGCATCCAACTAATAATGTGACTGCTGAGAAAGATGTTTACTCTTTGTGAAAACCCAGACCTTTGCTGATTAATGCGATGTCATTTGTCTTCTTTTTCCTTTTATAAATAGATCTAAATTTAAAGCAGCTGCTTTCTTTAATGAAAGTTATTTTAAGATGATGGATTAAGCCATACTGTTTGCTTATTCTTCATGTAAGGTAGATGCTATAAGTGTTGCTTCATTCTCTAGGTTTTTTTTTAATGTAACAGGAAAGAGATAAATAACCAATGTATACATACACACAAACCTACTTGATGTGTATGTGCTTGTGATGGTATAGATTTTCTCTTTCCATAGACTATGGATACAGTCAGCTGAAGGACATTTTAGCTATATGACACATATGTGATTCATATGACATGTCAATCATGTACAGCCTATTCTATGTCAGCTAGATCCTCCAATCTAGCAATTACCTGTCAAGCCAACTATATCCTACATACCAGAGGTAGGTTCCCTACCAGTTTTGCACCAGTTTGGTAGAACCGGTTCGTCAAATCTACCGAACCGGTTAGAAGAGGTTCCACCAGAAAGCAGGCCACACCTACAGAAGAGGTTCCAAAAAATTTTGAAACCCACACTCACTCACTCACACACACACCACACACACACACAGAAAGAGAGAGAGAGAAAGAGAGAGAGAGAAAGAAAAAGAGAAGAAAGGAAGAAAGAAAAAAAGGAAAAAAGAAAGAAAAAGTGAGAGAGATGAAAGAAAAAAAGGAAAAAGGGACAGAGAGACAAAAGGAAGGAAAGAGAGAGAGAGAGAGAGAAAGAAAGAAAGAAGAAAGAAAGAAAGAAAGAAAAGAAAGAAAGAAAGAAAGAGAAGAAAGAAAGAAAGAAAGAAAGAAAGAAAGAAAACACATGGCCGACAAGCCACTCCCAGCAGGTCACATGGCTGGCAAGCCACTCCCACAAAGGAGGCCACACCCACAGAGTAGGTTCAAAAAAAATTTGAAACCCACCACTGCTACATACACACAGGAAACAGTCAAGATACAGGACACAGATTAGTAATTGGAAGGTTTTAGTTAATGGTGCTGCGTGTATCAGTGACTAGTTTGCCAGTGACTAATGTTATTTTGTTCTCTATTTGTGAGGTAAGGCAAGAGCTATATATTCTTCCATCAGTGCATTGCTGACATAGATCACAAATTTCTAATTTTCAAAACTAATGTTATCAGACTTCTATCTGTAGTAAAAACTGTCTTAACTTCTTCTATATATCCTTTCTGACAAGAACATGTATAGAATTTTTTTCTCTCTCTCTCTCTCTCTCTCTGTGTGTGTGTGTGTGTGTGTATTCCCATATGTATATAAAATACCATGATAAAAAATGAAGTTGTTTCACTGGCTCAGTCCTTTCCATAGTAAATTTTTGATTTCTTGGCAAAAAGCTTTGTCAAAACAGCCTAGAATGAAATACTAGTGCTTCCAGCTGTGGTTTTATATAGCAGGGTGCCAGAAAATAATTAAATGCTTACAAGATGCCTATTGATTGACACCTCTGGGAAACTTCTTTTGGCAAACATTTCTTTGGGTAGTGTTTCTGTGTGTGAGAACAATGTATCTACCACTCTACCTGTTAATAAAACACCAATGTTGTGTTCTGTTGCAACGGTTCTATCTTCTAGGATTTCAATTTTGGTTTTTCCCCATTTTGCATTATAAAAATGCTTTGAAATCAGGGAAAAGGGGAAAAACTCTAGCTTTGGGAATAGTTATTTAAATATTAGGTAAGTCCTAGCCAGTGGTGGGTTTCAAAAATTGTTCGAACCTACTCTGTGGGTGTGGCCTCCTTTGTGGGAGTGGCTTGCCGCCCATGTGACCAGATATGAAGATGCCGACGACACTTGTCAGAACCACCTTAAATTACCTCACACACAGCACTGGCATGCATAAGAATAGGATGTGAACTTGTTTCTTAAAAGGCATCTTTGGTTTGCGTTAAAACAACTTCAACACACGCAATGTTCTGATTGCACCACAAACGCAGTAGCCATCCTTACCTTTCACAGAGGCACTGAGTTTTATAAATATGAGCATGATAGTGTAGAATAATCATATCCAAGGACCAGTGGTGGGTTTCAAAAACTTTTGGAACCTCTTCTGTAGGTGTGGCCTGCTTTCCGGGTCCACTGGTGGAACCTCTTCTAACCGGTTCGGTAGATTTGACAAACCGGTTCCACCAAATAGGTGCGAACTGGTAGGAACCCACCTCTGGTCCTAGCATAATCTTTACACTAATGAAAATCCCTTATCATGCTGTGAAGGCTAGACCTTTCTTGAAGATTTTCTGAATATTTGTCCAGCAGCATCCATTTAATCTGAAGAGTAGAGGAGACAACTTGGAAACTGATTGCAAGCAAAATGCTTCCAACGGTAATGTCGGTGATTTATCATGATTCACTTATTGTTAGGAATAGATGCTGTGTTTAGTGCAACAATCTAGGCACAAACTAATTTAGTTTGGCTTCTTAGCTACAATTTTCTTTAACTTTGGCAAAAGCTACAAAGCACGTTACAACTTTTGCTCTTTTTTCTCCCTTAAATGTGAAACCAGGGTGACCTTCCTTCTCTCTGGCATTCTCTTGTTTTCTTAAATCACCGGTTTGACATCAAGTCCTACACAGTAAATTGTGAAATCCAGACCCTTTGCTGTCAAGTTAATTGTTATTAATGAGGTAGCAATTTAAAAGGAAATGGAATAATAGATGAACCAGAGGCAAATGTAAACTGATTTTAAGTACTCCCCTTGACTGCTGAGTTTTCAATAGGAACAGTAGTAGAATACAGCTTCCACAGAGTTTGCATAGCAGATAACTCTGGAATATAGTTAGAAGTGAGTGTCAAGCTTGATAAATTGAGTTAGCATTGCTTCGCCTTTGGAATAAGGAATGACATTGACCAGAGCGTTCTATTTTTTTTAAAAAAAATCTTACTGTATATTTTTCAAAGGGAAAGTAACTCTATAATGTTTTACTTGGCAGTTTTGTGATTATGGAATTATTATGCTGTGCCCTCTACAAACAAGTTGTTACTTCCTTTGGAAATACTTTTTAAAAATTATCCAGCCATTGGTCCTTTCGATGATGTCTGGTTGAAATCTTGCATTTTCCTTGT
This sequence comes from Thamnophis elegans, assembly GCF_009769535.1. NCBI lineage: Eukaryota > Metazoa > Chordata > Lepidosauria > Squamata > Natricidae > Thamnophis > Thamnophis elegans. Next base: position 5,201,905 of record NC_045550.1, read on the forward strand.
AAAGCTGCTTATTTGACTATTTCTCAAATTAGACCTCACGATTTGAGTTATATTTGAAAAAACAAATAGCATAAAGCCATCCTTTCTTAGGATATCGGATGAACCTGATTGGTTAACTCAGTGGTGGGTTTCAAAAAATTTTAGAACCTCTTCTGAAGGTATGGCCAGCTTTGTGGGAGTGGCCTTCCAGCCATGTGACTGGGTGGGAGTGGCTTTCCAGCCATGTGACTGGGTGGACATAGCCAACTTGTAAAATGTGGTGAAACTCACTTAACAACGCTCTTGCTTAGCAACCAAAATGTTGGCTCAGAAATTCTGGCATTTGAAGCATGCAAGTCTTAAAGCTGTCAAGTTACAAGACCCTTGCACCCCTAACTATTTAGGGAAAAAAAACCCCAGGGGTGTTCAAACTTGACAGCTTTAAGACTTGTGGACTTCAACTCCCAGAATTCCTCCTCTCGCTCTTCATCTTGATGATGGGCAGATGGGGGAGGGGGAGGGAGCTGGAACCGGTTCTAAACGGCACTGTAGATTTGTGGAACCTCTTCTATAGAAGAGCTTTAAATTTAAGTTTAAGTTTAATGGAATTTATATGCCGCCCAATCCCGTTAGAACTGGCAGGAACCCACCCCTGGGTTAACTGTACAATTGTTAAACAGTCTTCAGCCTGTGTAGCTGTTTCTTCCTAAGACAGCTTCTGGAAAATGTTTTATGTTACAATGTAAAAAGAGCCATAATGACATGCCAAGTTATTAATGACACACCTCACTTGAATTAACACAAAGGCACACTGGTAGAGTAAATACAGAGTTGTTATCCAATCCTCAATTTATTTCACAAGCTCAATGTGATATGTACTAAATTCTGTATTTTATAATCAGATGCTTGACTGTCTATGTTTATTCACACATTATAGAAACAACACAGTCCCTTATTGAAATTCATATGAATGATTGCAAAATATGGCATCTGCCATAAAGATGAAATCACCCACTTACAGTAGATATATGACCTGCAGTAGGAAATGAGGGACAGAGAAAGCGACAAGCACATCCCTCCACAATTTTAATTTTTACTACTTTGCTCTGAGTACTTCAATGGCAAAGCATATGCTTTGTGTTCCATTTATATCAAGGATATATCAAGGATAATTTATAAATCATATAAGTAACTCTGGCAGTGGAGAGACTCTTGTCTGAAACTTTAGTGCAGCACTGTGAATTTCTTCAGATCTTATATTCCTCTTAGAACAAAAGATGATGAGCTAGATCTGCAGTTTATACATGTGTAAACCAAAAGATTTGTCATAGATGTTTACAAGACTCTGCAAAGTGTGGATTCTGGGATTCTTTCCAACTCCTTATGGGTAATGGCTGCATCTCTATTTTCTTCTAGATAATGAATATCATTATCATTAATATCAAAATCTGGGTGTGTTTGATCAAGATGGGTACAACTTTTGTGTGACTGTGTGACACACACACAAGATTTTTGTCAGAGTGGATACATATTTAATGTTTCTCATTAAATTAGCAATTTTCTATTCTTTTTTCAAGTATATTCTAGACTGTTTTTGTTAAAGATTTATACCGTGTATGGGTTCTGGGAAGTCGGGGGAGGGAAGGCTGGAGGGAGGGGGGAGGGAGGGATGAATATTAGGCTTGACGAGGGGTGTTAGATTTTATGTAATATGATTGCACATGTATACTGTCTTCTGTTATTTTTTCTTTAAAACTAAGATATGTTAAGTATATTGACATGGAAGCATAAATACCATCAACATAGAATGGAGTTTGCTCAGAAGCTGAAATACACCAAGTGAATGAGAAGAAGAGTGGGAAAGGAGAGAAGAAAGATGGGAAGAGATGGATAGGAGAGAGGGGAAGGGGGGAAGATGAGGAGGATAAGGAGAAGTGGAATGAAGAGAGAGGAGAAGGAGAAAGAAAGGGGAAGTAGAGTAGGAAAGGATGATGGAGGGAAGAAAGGAGGTAGGTAGAAGAAAGAGGTGTATGGAGAGCAGAAGAGCTAATAATGGGTTTTTATCTTTCTGGGTGTTGATGGCAAGAGGAACTGATGTAATTACTACTTAATACAATAGGATATTGGCTATGTAATAGTATACATGTGATTATATGTTATGAAAATGGAAAATAAAAAAAGTATATCATAAAAAAAATGTTTCTCATTCTGGGTGTCTATTTCTGTTCTCTCCCCGTGTCATACCTTTGAGAAGCACAGCACAGATTTCCTATACTTTGCTCTGACACACATAAGAAGGTGGACAGAGGACTTAAAATGGGCAATCAGTAGCATTTCAAACTGTGGCCTGTAGAGAATGCTGAATTTCCCTCTGCCTGAAGATTTCTTCAGCCCTTTGCAAACTCAATATTTTCTTTTTGGTCGTTTCTCTACTCATTTTGATCCTGTGGTGTTTGATTTTTGGAGACTTCTTGTGCTGACGGGCAGACAGACAGACTGTCAGCACTCCTTCATTGGATAATCAGGAAAGAAAACCACAAGACTCCATTGATAGAAATCAAGTGTACTTTTACTAATTATAAATGATCAGAAGCGTAGCAAAGTGAAGACTGATTATTTAGGTGCGAAAGCAATTGATATATAGAATAACGCATTCCCCACCCCTTGGCATCCCAGTCACAGTCCAATCATAATTCTCCCAAGTGTCAGGTGCGAGATAACTTCGAAAGGCATCACCAAGATGGAATGTTGGTGCCGTTGGCCTTGGCGGGAAACCTCCTCCGCATGCGCAGTAAGACAGGCGGCAGAAACTCCAGAATCTTCCTCCAGCACAATTAGTAGTCCCCTCCCAAATACCATGCCCCCCCTCCCCGTTTCAATGGCAGCCGAAGCAGCAGCAAAGCAGAGGCTGACACAGACAGAGAGACAGAGAGACAGTATCTCAAATCTCTATACATAATTCCTTTCAAAGGATTAGAAAGAATAAAAAAAAGAAAGAACAAACCCAAAATTACTTTACCTCCCCAAAAGAAGCCTGGCTGGTAGATAATGAAGAAGCAAATGAAGATAATTTTATTTAAGTGAAAGAGGAGAGAATTGAAAAAAAAATAAGAAAATGACCATGGAAACCGAAAAGGTGTTTAATAACAACTTTGTGTCCTTCAGCTCTATTATTGTCAAACAGGGTTGAAAGACTTTTCCATTCAAAATTAAATTGTCTCAATTATTTATTCATTGCATCAATATCCAATCTTTCTTCAGTAAACATAGCGCCCCCCCCCCCACACCATCTCCCTCAATCTATCCTCACAACAGCCTTATTAAGAAAGTTAGGCTGATATCCACTTTATTTATTGACAACATAAATGCATTTTGAGCTCTTGGGAACAGGTCGTACATTAGAGGCGAGTAAGAAGAAACTCAGTTAAACTCTGGATGATTCACATCCTTTCTCCCTACAAGGGCACCAAAGTCTTTGCCCAGGTGAAAAATGAAAGCCCTCCTTCACCCAGTAGCAAAGAGAGAGGAATACAAATAATTGAATTTCAATGACTTTTTTTTTTATCATAGATAAATTTTCACTTTTTGGGCTTGGGAGAGAGAAGCAATGGAAAAATTCTTAAAATTTGATGCTATTCATTCTTTGAATTTGTTTTAGGTTTTAATCTACATCTAATGGTGATATAATTTTTAAATATATGCAGAGACCAATCCATCCTATTCTAATACAGTTGACATTGTTGGCCAGCCTTCTACAAATTGGCTCCTCGGATATATTGAACTACAGTTCCCAGCAGCCTCAGCCAGCACTGTCACTGACTACCGCTGAGTGTAATTTGTTAAACTTATCTTTGCAGAAAATATAATCCATATATGTCCCACATTATTTCTTTCACTTTCATGAGCTGATCTGGGGGGGGGGGGTTATAAAGGGCAGGTTGCTTTGTATTTATCAACAAATATATTGAAAGTTTAAATCTGAGTCTGTGTGTTCTAAAATAAAAAAAAATGAGAACTACAGATGTGTAAATATGAGGGAGAAACATAATTGGACATGCCATTCATGGTCTCTACAACGAAGGTATGAATATTATGCATTTTTTCTCCAAGCAGTTCAGAGCTGCCTAGATGGAACTATAATTTACTCTCCGAAGTGAATTAGGCTATGAAATAATGACATGCCCAAAGCCATCGGGTGAGTTTCATGGCTGAGTATAATTTGCACCCTAATCTTCCACATTCAAATTATTTTGACAAATTGCATTCTGCAAGAGGATGTAATAGTGAAACACAATTATATGAACATCATGTTTTCCCCATTTATCAACATAGTAGAATAGATCTGGATAGCTCAGAAAACTCAAACATACCTGATACTGTTCAATGAGCCTTGCTCATAAATGTTACAGTTTGATTTGGATGTAAAAACTGGATCAATGCATAATTTGGGAAAATTAATGCCAGAAGAACCTTCAAGTCCAAGTTTCTGTTGCTGCCGTCACCAGCCAAATGCCGAAGGAAGCCTTCAAGGTGAACATGAATACTCTCCTAGTCATGTCTGCAGCAAAGACATCAAGAGACCAATTTAATATCTTTCTCATCCCTGGAGGTGAGATAGGTGTCACAACTAGCAATGAAGTAGGCAGTGTTATCCTCCATGAATTTTGAAACCCTTTATAAAACTGTCATGGTTAGTTATCATCACTACATCTTTTGCTAGGGGATTCCATAGGTTAACTACACTTCCTTTTATCTGTGCTGACTCACCTGTCATTTTGCCTTATGGGATGACCCAAGATTCTAATACATCAAAGTCTTTCCCCCTACACAATCTCTAAATGTGACATAACTGTACGTATATTTCTATCTTATTGCTGTTTTCTCTGCTCCTTTAAAAATATAATAAGCTAATGAGTACAAAGCATGAAATCTTTTCATAATAGGACAATTGCTCCAGCCCTTGATCATTTTGGTTAAATTGTATTTGGAACAAGATATATTCTAAAATTCATCTTCATTTGCTCTCCCTTCTAACGCAAAATAAATCAGCATGGGGTCCTATAGTAGCCAACAACAGTATGCCAAAATATGCAGCTGGGATTCTGTACACTTGTAGAGATTACTGTCATTCACAGAAGAACATCAATATCTAGATAACATGGGAACTTTTTGCAAAGACTGTCTAGCCCTATTGGTTTTATCAAGGCTGACTGCCAACTTCAAATCGACTATTAATTATAATAGTCTCAATTTCCATACTTTATTTCTTATTACCCATCAACTCTGCATTCTTCACTCCCCTCCCCTCCATACAAAAAAATCTGAAAAGTATTTAATATCTCCTCATTTCGTTTTCTGCCGTAGATGACCTCACAACATAAAATGATAAGTTCTCTATAATAGATATCAAATATCTATTCATATAGAGCCGAGGTGGCGCAGTGGTTAGGGTGCAGTACTGCAGGCCATTTCAGCTGACTGTTCAGCGGTTCTAATCTCACCGGCTCAAGGTTGACTCAGCCTTCCATCCTTCGAGGTGGGTGAAATGAGGACCCGGATTGTTGTTGGGGGCAATATGCTGACTCTGTAAACCGCTTAGAGAGGGCTGAAAGCCCTATGAAGCGGTATATAAGTCTAACTGCTATTGCTATTGCTATAAGGTTAAGGCACATATGAAATATATGCTCAATCATTAGTGTGGACGTTTTAATCCAGGTTCACATTACTTTGACAAGGTGCATTCTGAAAGGGATTATTGGAAAACCTTTAATAATATAAAGAGTAATGTGTCATTTGAAATCTGATTGAAATAGCCACATGATTAACCAATAAAAATGTCAAAAAGTTTTTAAACAAGGACATCAAAAAGATTACTACTTAGAACTTCCGGTTGGGCGTGGTCTGAGAGGAGTTGTTGTTTTTAACAGCTCTGGAACTTTGGCTGTGTTAAGCTATCTAAACAGTATCCATCAACTGTTTGACAGTTTGATTACCTCTTCTCCGGGCATAAGAAAAGAGGTGAGAAAGCTGTGTTTGGGTAGTGCTCCATTCAACCCCCCCCCCAGAACATAAATCTGGGGGTGGAAGGTGTGAGCCGCCCTGCAACCCAGTGAATTCTCCCATCAAGGACTTTTTCTGCCTTTTTGCAGAACGAAGGCATACGTCCACCCTCAGCTCAAGGATTGATTTATTACTGATTCCAACATGGGCAGACTGGTACTGGTGAACTTCTAATTGTATGTATCACAGTCAGTCGTGTTCAGCCCACCTCACAAGAGTGTTGTATCCACAAGAGTGCTGTCCTCATTGCATTGCCTTAGATTCTCAGAGGAAATTTGGGATATAAAATGCAATATAGCAATAGCAACAGCAGTTAGACTTATATACCGCTTCATAAGGCTTTCAGCCCTCTCTAAGCGGTTTACAGAGTCAGCATATTTCCCCCAACAACAATCCGGGTCCTCATTTTACCCACCTCGGAAGGATGGAAGGCTGAGTCAACCCTGAGCCGGTGAGATTTGAACAGCCGAATTGCTGAACTGCAGTCAGCTGAAGTAGCCTGCAGTGCTGCATTTAATCACTGCGCCACCAGCTATGTTGCATTGCCCCCAAAATGTGTGCAATTTTTGATGTATCCAAGATACAACATCCAATTAGAAAAAATGTAAAATATATCAGGTAGCTTTCATTGTGATGTTGGAATCCCATCTGCAGAATTCTCAGTTGGTTTGGCCGAAAGTATGTCATGTGAATTCTAAGAACTGAAGTCAAATATATTTGAAGAGCACCTGATTGTCAAAGACAGGTCTAAAGAATTGGTGACAAGGCTTAGTGGTAAGGTCCATTTTGTCTCTCTCTCTACAAATGTAAAATGTTGTTCCTCCAGACTGGCAAATTAGAAGCATTTAGCAAAAACAGTGGCTAAAGACCCATTCCTCATACCCTTCTCTTTATGCTTCAGATAGATTTCATTTCTTTGTCTAGGCTTATATCTAAGCAGGCTTGTCTAAATGCTTCTTCTGATGTTAATCCTGATAATGTCAGAACTGCTTCTTATTTCACTCTCGCCTTAGAGCTGAATATTCATCTTTGTTAAGCAGCTTGATGCTCAATAGTGTGTTCCACCTTATCCAAGGTTAATTGTGACATCTTCCTCTTTCTGCATCAGGTGAGACTATGAAGCTTATTATTGCCTCCAGTTTATTTATTTTTTTCAAATTTATTAACAAACATGTAAAATACACACACACAAAACTTAGACCTAGACCACATTTACACAATACAATACGAACAGGAGCTTCCTGTTCTTTCTAATAGCAATTATCAATCGATACCACTCAGCTTATATTATTTCCCCTTCTATTGTATTTCATTTGGATTTCACCATTCTTAACCCTCTTATTTTACTCATAAGAATTATTTTTTGAGTTTTGTTATATTCCTTCATTGATTCTCCATCCACCTATACCATTTATCCCATATCTGGTAGAATTCTGATTCTTCTTTTCCCTGGATTTCTTTAGTTAGTTTGTCCATTTCAGCACAATCCATAACCTTTCTTATTATTTCATTTTCGCTTGGAATTAATTTGTTTTTCCATTTCTGGGCAAAGGCAATCCTTGCCGCCGTAATTATATGTAGTAGTAAATACTGGATTTCTTTTTTTGTATTTCGCAGACATTATTCCTAATAAAAAAATTTCAGATTTCCATTCTATTTTAACCCCTGTTATTGCCTCCAGCCAATTTTTGACCCTTTTCCAAAAAAATTTAGCCTCCTCACAGGTCCACCATAAATGGTAATATGTTCCATGTATTGATTCGCATTTCCAACATTTTGGGGAGGTATTTGTTAAGCTTTTAGCTAACCTTGTTGGTGCCAGGGGCCACCTGCAAAACATTTTGTACTGGTTTTCCTTGTAGTGTCATTTTTAAGTTTGCTCCCCAAAATTTTTCCCATTTGTCTAATTCAATATTATAGCCAAAGTTCTGTGCCCATTTTATCGTTTGTTCTTTCACAATTTCCTCTTCCATTTTATACTTCAGGAGAAATTTATATATTCTCCCTATTATCTTTCTATCTGAGCTTTGAATAATTTTATCCAATTTGTGTGGTTCTATTTCGATGTCATATTATTGTATTTAGTTTTGATTTGGAGGTAAGTTAGCCAGTCAACTTTCATATTCTGATCTGCCAATTCTTCAATTGTTTTTAAATTTCCCTGTCTATCAATTAAGTCTCTGGATCTTAGCATTTTGTTCAAATCTGTAAAATTTGGTTGAGTCGTCCTTTCTGTTGGTGATAGCCAATTCGGGATTTTCACATAGTGGATTTTTTTTGATTTTGAGCCATTTTTGCAATAACGCTCTTCTGATTAAATGACTTTGAAAGTATTTGTCGCTTTATTTTTACCATCCTATAGGAATGTATGCCAGCCTGCTTGCAAATCGTGGCCTTCTAAGGTCAAAATTCTTTTATTCTTTAGCTCTATCCAATCCTTCACCCATGTTATTGTTACTGCTGATGCGTATAAATCCCAATTTGGTAATGCTAAACCTCCCCTCTCCTTGCTGTCTTGAATTGACTTTAGCTTAATCCTCGCTTTTCTTCCCTGCCAAATCAACCTAGCAGTTATTTTGTTTAATTCTTGAAAGAATTTTTTACCCGGATTAATAGGTGCTTCTTGCAACAGGAGTAAGATTCTTGGTAAAATATTCATTTTAATTGTCGCTATACGTCCCATGAGTGATAAAGTGAATTTTTTTCCAATTTTCTAAATCTTTCTTTATTTGTATCACTAATTTATTGCCTCCAGTTTAGTTCAGATGCTTGAACGGAAATAAAGCCACCCTTTCTTCATTTATAGAAGATTCATTCATACTCTTTCTGTGTCAGATTTCTCATGCTCATCTCTTGTTTACCTCGGGATTTTGTTTTTCCAGCAAAAAAATTTCAGTGGCTTTCTGCTTTCTTTGGTAAATAGTGAATATGCCACTGATTATAAATGAGGGAATGAGTGTCAAGAAGAGGAAAATCCAGAAATTTAATGGTTCCACTACTTCACAATAGGAAACAGCTTGAAGGTCCTTTGAAGGCTGAAGAATAGCATTGGTTAATAGTGACACTCTGTGGCGACCAGCATAGACCAAAGCATCTGCTATTCCATTGAGAGGCCCTTGAAATCTTTGCCCAGAAAAATGGTCATAAATATTAAATGTTAATTACGGAAATATTTACTGTCTTTTTTCTTATAAATCGCAATTGCTTAAACTCTTTGTTGTTACTGTTGGATTTGTTTTATTTTGCTATTCCTGTAACTTTCAAACCCAGCATTTGCACACTATGGAAAATCTTTAAAAGAATTAAAAGTAATAGTGCCAATCTTAAAAATGACCTGTAGAGAAAGAGGATCAGATGTGGTATGTTTTATTTTTATTTTTAAATGAAGCTCATTAAAAAGAAACGCAGATCTGCTTCCCATTAAAAAAAAAGAAGTGTTAAATCTTTAAAGCTCAAGCAGCAGGATCAAACACTGGCTTTTACTGGCTGTGCTGGCAGACAGAAACTTACATAATCTTTCTCTTCCCTACTTCTCCCCTTGACATTTTCTTTTCCTGGTGTTGTCCCACAGTGCAGGGTCTGCTTTCTCCCCCACCCCCCACCCCTCCCGATCAATTAAGTGTTGGTTATGACAGGAATTGACTGTCACTCAAGAATGTCATGGGTTGCGAGAGAGTGATTGCCCCAAAGTCACCCAGCTAGTTTTCATGCCTAAAACAGGACTACTTTCTGTTCACAGTTTCCTAATTCCTAGCTTCAAACAAATGGTGGGAGAAGGACCCTGAAATAAAATAGGTAGTGTTGCATTTTTCCGACGCAGCCGACAGGTGGGGCCAGAGCCACAGGCTCCTGATTGACCTGGGCGTGCCTGCCGGCTGGCGGGAAAATCATTGGCCGCCATCCCTCTTCACCACCCATGGCATCCCAGACATCATCATCTCTGACGACGGACACTCCCTCTGTCCGACGTTCACAACATGTGCGCAGAAGACCAGCATACCTGAAGGACTACGCATGCGCTGTCTGGGGGGAAGGGGTGTTGCGTTTTTTCGATGCAGCCGACAGCGGGCCCAGAGCCACAGGCTCCTGATCACTCACCACCGATTGGCCAGCTGCCTGACAGCTGTCAGGTGGCCCGCGCGCTGTCCGTGTTCTGAACTTGTTCGTTGCAGTTGCCTGTTAATAAAGACGTTGTATTTTACCTCACGCTTCGTTTCTAAAAGGTAGAAATTGTGCTAGATGATTCTGGAAGGTAAGAGGGGTCAAACAATTTTTCAGTCAAAAGTCTACTAGGTATGAGGCAGGTTAAATGAAGGCACTGTTTCATGTTTCCACCATGATAGAAGGATTTGGAGACGCCTGGTGTTGTAAGATGTATGACAGGGTCTCCAATGATTACTAGAATGAGTAAGCAAAGTCATAAGTGAAGTAGTAATCTTTTTGATGTCCTTGTTTAAAAACCATTTAACATTTTTATTGGTTAAAAACAGCACTTTGAATTCGGTTTTGAGTCACTGCAGGGGGAAAAAATGAGTGTGGAGGCTTGGTGATGTACTCAATTTTATATATACATGTAAGGTGCAATTCCCCAGGCTGTCAATTAGTGGTATTTAGCAAACTTTGCAAATTACACCATTGCATTGTGAACTCTTCCACACTACCCATGCTAAGAAAAACGTTACTTAACAATCTACTGCAATTTGAAAGTAATCACTTTTGCTTCAAGGTTCTTACAACTTGTATGCAATTGCTCTCACTTCAAATCTTTTATCTGCATTGCTACTTACAACAATTAAGAGAAAGAGAAGGACATTAGCTCAGTAGTGTTACACACACACACACACACACACACACACCATAGATGGGAAAACAGGTAGCCCCATCCTAGAAACAATGTCTCATGGTGTCAATACCTTTGACCAAGCATTGTCTGGTTTCTTAAGTTATTGATAAGATATGTCATTAGGCCATCTTCCCATGGTGCGTGCTGGAGACAATGCATTAATTAAACTATATTTGGAAGCAGGTCAATTAGTTTAGTTGTAACCAAGTCATGGATTAGGTGCACCACCAAGCTATCACCAATGCCGAGGTGGCGCAGTGGTTAGGGTGCAGTACTGCAGGCCACTTCAGCTGACTGTTATCTCCAGTTCAGCGGTTCTAATCACACCGGCTCAAGGTTAACTCAGCCTTCCATCCTTCCGAGGTGGGTGAAATGAGGACCCGGATTGTTGTTGGGGGCGATATGCTGACTCTGTAAACCGCTTAGAGAGGGCTGAAAGCCCTATGAAGCGGTATATAAGTCTAACTGCTATTGCTATTGCTATTGTTTACTCTCTTGTGAAAAGTATAAAGGCTGGCAAAATACACCAAATACCAAGAACTTCAAAGTAGACTTAAAGTCCTGGGAAAGTGCCACTCAGCTCTCAGGTGGCTCCAGAAGGTCTGTCCATTGTCATTTCATGGAGTTACTGATAAACCAAAGGGTTGTAGTCTGGTGTATCTTTGTTTTTCTATGAAATGCTTTTAAAAAAACCACACCATTGCATTTGTCATGATTTGAGCCTATAGTATTGTCTTCCAATCCCAGTTCTGATTGGCTACCAGCTGGGTATCAGTACCAACACAATAGGCCAAAACAAAACTTACTGAACATTACTGAAACTGATACCAAGATGATATGATTCTTAAATTTACAGGGACAGCAACTAGAAGGCTACATTTTCCATCTGAATGGAAACTGGTTTCCGAATGCAGAAAGAAATGCGATGCACATTTAATTGTTTCACTTCCTTTTCACTCTGAAAAAATGTGTCTCTGAGACTGAGATGAAATAGCTTTTGAATTTCTTACCTGTAAGCAGAAAGAGGGATGATTTTTTTCTTTAATTCACTTAATAAGACTACCTTATCTGATGAGTTAGAAACACACTCTTTCACAGTTATAAATTATCATCATTACACTTCCTCGTTCAATTATGCAGATTCTCTGTTTATTCCCTTATTTGTCTATTTAAGGCTTCATCCCAGCTTTAATAGTAGAGGATTGATGTAAGACATTTTGGGAACAAACTCCAGTGAATATTGAGCTGGCTGACTCCCTATCCAGCTATAGCGTGAAGCTGCTGGTTGAATGCAGAAGGACAATCAAATTGGTTCCAGAGCTTAGAAAATAAGGCAGTTTGCGTTTTATTCACCAGATGGTTGCGATTCAAGCTAATGTAATCACAAGAAATGTCCCAGAAGAGCTAGTATGTGTGTTTTGGCATTCTTTCAGTGTCCATAGCAGTGGCATGATGTCCTTGCTACCTTCCAGTTACAGCTGGCATTAAACTGAATAGAAAGGTTTTTGAGCCCCACTCACAATTAACAGAATGGCAAACGTCCAATGGAAAACCGAAGAAAGCATACAAGAGCATCAAAATGCAGAGTAGAAACTTCACAGAAACTCCTTATGTTAAAAACACATAGGAGTATCCTTCATATATATTCAGTAGCAAAAGCATCACAAACACTTGATCTATTGTTTGCTATAAGAGTATTATAAGGCATCTTCAATTTATGACCAGAATTGAGCCTGGAATTTTGGTCATAAGTCAAGGCAGGCATTAAAAGTGCCACCACTGTAACCTGAAATTTTACAGCTGTTTTTATGATGATAGTAAATCAAGTCTTGTTAAGTGAGCCATGTGGTTGTTTAGCGTGACCCGACAAAAGGGCACACGACAAAAGCGCGTCACCGAAACAGCATCGCAAAAACCACGACGTCATCAACGCGCTGACAACAGTGCGCCGACAGAAGCGCAATTTAAATTAAGGTAAGGGTTAGGTTCAGGGTTAGGTTTAGGGTTAGTTTTAGGTTTAGGGTTAGTTTTAGGGTTAGGGTTAGGTTTAGGGTTAGAGTTAGGGTTAGGGTTAGGGTTAGGGTTAGGTTTAGGTTTAGAGAGCGCTTCGGTCGGCGCGCTGTTGTCGGCGCGCTTCTGCGCTCATTCCTCAGCGTGATTTAGAACTCACGGTTTTGTCGCCACAGTTTTGTCAGGCACGCTTTTGTCGAGCGCACATTTGTCGGGGAACCGTTGTTTAGTGAATCACGTCTTTGTTAAGTAAATCCAGCATAGCCATTTTTTTTGCCATTTTTTGCTGGGAAATGCCAAAAGATCATCAAAATCATGGCCGTGTGACCCCAGGATGCTGCAAATTGTTATAAAGTGAGCTGGTTATCAATACTTGAAATGTGGTCACATGATTGGGGGCAGCGCTGTTTTATGATGGTTGGGAGTGCTTAAATCATCCTTTCCATGGCCGTCATAATTTCAAACTTGTCAAGCAACCAGTTCAGTGGTGGGTCTCAAAAATTGTTGGAACCTACTCTGTGGGTGTGGCCTCTGTGGGAGTGGCTTGCCACCCATGTGACTGGATGGGAGTGGCTTGCTGCCCATGTGACCGGATGGGAGTGGCTTGCTGCCCATGTGACCGGATATGAAATTATGAATTAGTACTTAGGTCCAAGTAGCTATTCAGAAGTTAGTGGTTAGAAGCAATCGTAAAGCAAGATATGGAATTAAAACCAGAAATATTTTGTTGGCTATTTGAAAGGGAGTATAATATATATTTAATTTTACACATGTTAGCAGCTGCTGGAATTGTGTTTGCACAACAGTGGAAAAACAGAGATATGTAAATGAATAAATATTACAATGTGCAGGAATAAATAAATTGATAATTAAAATCAGGAAGGCTTTGAATACTTTTCCACGTGGGATTGGTTTTATCAATTGCCAACTAACAGAAACAGAAATTAGAAATCCAAAAGTATGAAAGAAAACACCAATTATGTAAGGAAAGGTCCCTAAAATGTATAAGGAAATATTACTAGATTATTATTAATGCTTAGATAACTGCGGGACATTACACACCCACCAGTAGTGGGTTTCAAAAAATTTTGGAACCTGTTCTGTAGGTGTGTCCTGCTTTCCGGGTCCACTGGTGGAACCTCTTCTAACCGGTTCGGTAGATTTGACGAACCGGTTCTACCAAATAGGTGCGAACTGGTAGGAACCCACCTCTGAACCAGTTGTAAGTGAGGACTACCTGTAATGCCAATTTCACCTTCCTACAGATTTTAATCTGTTGCATCCCATTTCCTACACCTTCTTTTCCCCCAAACTACCCACTTTGTAAAATCTGCCTTGATATGGAGGGCTTGGAGATAACAGTAGTGAGGATTAGTCATTCCAAACATGTTTATTTTACTAAAAGATATATAAAATATACTGTGGTTAATTTTAAGCAGTCTGTTTCTCTTAAGACAGCTTTGTGTGTTTATAATAATCATTAATGTACACAAAGTATGTACTGTGGAAGAAGCATTAACATCAGCCATTGTCAATATGCTTGCATATAATCCCTAATAGCAGCAACACTTATTGCCTTGTTGATTATAGTGTATTATGATGCTGTATAATTTAGAATAGCAATAACAAAGCAGCATGTTAAGGCGTCTTCTTTCACCTAAATTCCATTATAGTAACAAGCCTTTCTCCTATTTTTTTCCCCCTAGCTATCCATTTCCTATGATGTTCAGCAGCTGCAGCAAGGAGGACTTGGAAATCAGCTTGAAGAAGGGCATGGGGATGTGTCTCTTCAACCTTCCAGAGGTTAAGGAATCATTTGGTGGCCCCAAATGTGGGAATGGCTATGTAGAAGAGAGAGAAGAATGTGACTGTGGTGAACCTGAGGTAGGAGTAACACTCTTTGTTTTAAAAGAAAGACAAAGTTAGGAGGAGAGAGGGAAGAAAGGGGAAGAGGAAGAGCAGGAGTAGGAGAAAGGTACAGGAAGAAGGAAGGGGAAGGAGAGGAGGAAGGAGGAAAGAGAAGGGAGGGAGGGAGAAAGGGAAAGGGAAAGAAAAGGAGGACGGAAGGGAGAGAAAAGGAAGGAGAGAGGGTAGGAAGGGAAAGAGGAAGAGCAGGAGTAAAGGAGAGGTAAGGGAAGAAGGAAGGGGAAGGAGAGGAGGAAGGAAGGAAGTAGAGAAAGGAGAGAGGGTGAAAAAGAAAGAGGTAAGGAGAGGAGGATGGAAAGGAGGATGAGAGAGGGTAGAGAGGGGAAGAGGAAGAGCGGGAGTAGGAGAAAGGTACAGGAAGAAGGAAGGGAAAGGAGAGGAGGAAGGAAGAAAGTAGAGAAGGGAGGGAGGGAGAAAGGAAAGGGAAAGGAAAGGAAGATGGAAGGGAGAGAAAAGGAAGGAAAGAGGGTAGGAAGGGTAAGAGGAAGAGTAGGAGTAGGAGAAAGGTACAGGAAGAAGGAAGGGAAAGGAGAGGAGGAAGGAAGAAAGTAGAGAAGGGAGAGAGGGAGAAAAGAAAGAGGTAAGGAGAGGAGGATGGAAGGGAGAGAAAAGGAAGGAAAGAGGGTAGGAAGGGTAAGAGGAAGAGTAGGAGTAGGAGAAAGGTACAGGAAGAAGGAAGGGAAAGGAGAGGAGGAAGGAGGAAAGTAGAGAAGGGAGGGAGGGAGAAAGGAAAGGGAAAGGAAAGGAAGATGGGAGAGAAAAGGAAGGAGAGAGGGTAGGAAGGGAAAGAGGAAGAGCAGGAGCAAAGGAGAGGTAAGGGAAGAAGGAAAGGGAAGGAGAGGAGGAAGGAAGAAAGTAGAGAAGGGAGAGAGGGTGAAAAGAAAGAGGTAAGGAGAGGAGGATGGAAGGGAGAGAAAGAGGAGGAGGGAGGGTAGGAAGGGGAAGATGAAGAGCAGGAGTAGGAGAAAGGTACAGGAAGAAGGAAGGGAAAGGAGAGGAGGAAGGAAGAAAGTAGAGAAGGGAGGGAGAAAAGAAAGGGAAAATAAGGTGGTGTTACAACAGGAGGAAGGGATGGTAAATAAAGCAACCCAAACAGTATATTATAACCTATTAAATGAAATAATAAATGTATAAGAATGATAAATGTTAAAACACCTGTAACAAAAAAAAACACCTGGAGGATGCCAAAAAAAAGAAAAAGACAAAGTTCATTTTGGAATATCCCACCACATTTTCATCTAGTTTCTTCATATTATCCATAGCAATACTCAAATGTCTAAATAAAATTGTCCTACTATTCTTTCTAAGTGCCTGTGGGTGGTCTTTCCCCGACCTAGAGCCCATATCCAAGACCATGATATTCTACAAAGTTAACCTTACCTAAAATGGCATTTTTTTCCAGCGTCAGCAACTCACAGCAAACATGCAGAATTCAACTCCCAGAATTTCCATGGTGGCTGGGGAATTCTGGGAGTTGAAGTCCACACGTATTAAAATTGTTGAAGTGAGAAACATTGACATAAAGAATGGATGATCCATTATGCAGAAGAATGTTCCCTGAGCTATATTATGCAAAGGCTATTTAGTTGCAGGCTTGGAACAGATGGCTCTTTTGCTAATACCCTGTTTTTATTTTCTATGGCTGCACAAAACCATTTCCCCAAATCTTCTGATTTATGACTCTTCTCTTCAGTACAGAGTTGTTAGCACGCTGGATAAGATCCCTCTGTTTAATTTACAACTTAACATCCATTCCCACCCTACTTGGGAGTTGGGGGAATTGTTTAGCAAATCAAAACCAACTATATCAGAAGATGATGGATTTGTTTTGGGGTTTTCCCCCTAATACATAATAAATTGAGAGGCACTGAAATAGCAAGAAATCACTTTAGCTTTCAATATAGTTTATTAAGTTGATTGAAGTCATAAAGATTTCCTGACAGCTCACTCATTTCTTGAAGAAGACATCTCCTGCCTGATGCTTTCAAATTCATGCTAAACTCAGATCTTTCTCGTTTCTTGTCTCCATCTTATTAATACTTTTTAAATAAATAATAATAATATTGTCACAAAACCAAAGTGTGACAAATCTATTACATTAATCGAAGTTACATTATTTCAGTAATTTAACCTAGGATCTACACATTGCTAGAATTCAAATCCTTGAATCCTCTTTGCAGGTTCTTCCAAAACATGCACGCAAAACTAATTTTATTAATCGTTAAGCAATTCTAGGAGGCATGTTTTGCTGATGGAGATCAAATATATTTCAAAAGAACAAAACAAAAAGAAAGGTATCTGGGGAACTTAGTAAGCTATTTCTTCAAAGCTGGGTCACTGTGAGGGGGTGGACTGAAAAGCTGATCAGGAAACCTACAAATCTTGAGTTGGTAAAATTACTTACAGATGAGAAAGGAGGGGAGTGGACCTGACCGATTAAAATTGACTGCTGCCCCAAAGAGATGTAATTGTATATAGGAATATAATGGGGATGGGGAGAGATGCTGCCAAGGGCAGGGGTCTCCAACCTTGGCAACAGAATTCTGGGAATTGAAGTCCACAAGTCTTAAAAGTTGCCAAGGTTGAAGACCCCTGACCTAGGGAACAGACTAATAGGGGCATAACCGGCAGCTGAATAATGGGTGGAGAAAAAGGATGAGAAGGGACCAGAGGTGGGTTCCTACCAGTTCACACCTATTCGGTAGAACCGGTTCGTCAAATCTACCGAACCAGTTAGAAGAGGTTCCACCAGTGGACCCGGAAAGCAGGCCACACCTACAGAAGAGGTTCCAAAATTTTTTGAAACCCACCACTGACACACACACACACACACACACACAGACTCACACAGAGAGAGAAAGAGAAAGAGAAAGAGAAAGAAAGGAAGGAAGGAAGGAAGGAAGGAAGAAAGAAAGAAAGAAAGAAAGAAAGAAAGAAAGAAAGAAAGAAAGAAAGAAAGAAAAAGTAAGAGAGACATGAAAGAAAAAAAGGACAAAGGGACAGAGAAACAAAAGGAAGGAAAGAGAGAGAGACAGAGAGAAAGAAAACACATGGCCGGCAAGCCACTCCCACCAGGTCACATGGCCAGCAAGCCACTCCCACAAAGGAGGCCACACCTACAGAGTAGGTTCGAATTTTTTTTTGAAACCCAGGTCCCTTGGACTGCAAGGTGATCAAACCGGTCAGTTAGATCTCCTAGAGGAGATCAACCCTGACTGCTCTTTAGAAGGCCAGATCTTGAAGAGGAAACTCAAATACTTTGGCCACCAAATGAGAAGGAAGGACTCCCTGGAGAAGAGCCTCATGCTGGGAACGATTGAGGGCAAAAAAGAAGGGGACAACAGAGAATGAGGTGGTTGGATGGAGTCACCGAAGCAGTAGGCATGAGCTTAAATGGATTCCAAGGATGGTGGAAGACAGGAAGACTTGGAAGAATGTTGTCCATGGGGTCGCGATGGGTCGGACATGACTTCGCAACTAACAACAACAACAAATTAAATAGTCAGTGTTAATCTCTTGATTTCAAGTTTTAAAAGGGATAGGAAATATTCAGTTTTTCAGTACTATTTACTTTATTTCACCAATATCTCCTTTGTTGCATAATTCATTCAAGTGTGTTGATTTGAACAACAACACGCCATCTGAAAAGGCTACTGGAATAATCAATCTTTTCCTACACCTATATCCATTGAAAATGTTGAACGTATTTGCTCTTCATTCCAAATAAAAGACTTTTCAAATGTTCTTCTGTTCCTACTCTTTTAAGCATCCGCAACAGGATCAGTTAGCCATATCTAGCAATAGCAATAGCAGTTAGACTTATATACCACTTCATAGGGCTTTCAGCCCCCTCTAAGCAGTTTACAGAGTCAGCATATTGCCCCCAACAACAATCCGGGTCCTCATTTTACCCACCTCGGAAGGATGGAAGGCTGAGTCAACCCTGAGCCGGTGAGATTTGAACAGCCGAACTGCAGAACTGCAGTCAGCTGAAGTAGCCTGCAGTGCTGCATTTAACCACTGCGCCACCTCGGCTCTTTCAATATCTTCTTCTTTCTCTTAAGGTCTGCAAAATATAATAAAAGTAATAACTTCTTTTCCTACTTCTGACCTAGTTTCTATTTTATGTTATGATTTCAGTATCAGAGATTTCTTATTTGTTCAGTCAGATGGAGTTAAAAGTTGAAGCGTAGTTTTATCTATAGCTATTTTGGTGAGGTCCTCAGGGACCTGATGTTCAGGGATCATCAATTTAACTCACTTCCTTCTGACTTTAACCTTGGAAACAAATCCATTTTTTTTCTGAGAGTTCTTATAGGTTTAATCTACAGGCAACAAAATATTTATGGTCTTATGTGTAGGGAGAAGTACCATGATTAAATTGTGCTGCGCAGATCGTTAATGTATTTGTTAGCCAGAAGTGCAGATTATATTTTCAACCTATCCTTCATTAGATTCAGATCTAAGACTTAAAACTATATATCTACAGTAGACAGAATGTACAGCTAAGGCCAAATCATCAGATGAACAGAACTATTCTATTGAAGTAATTTCATATTAGTGATAAATTCATTCTCAAGTCAATTACTATAGGTAAAGGTAAAGGTTCCCCTCACACAAATGTGCTAGTCGTTCCCGATTCTAGGGGGGGGGGTGTTCATCTCCGTTTCAAAGCCAAAGAGCCAGCACTGTCCGAAGACTTCTCCGTGGTCATGTAGCCGGCATGATTAAATGCCAAAGGCGCACGGAACGCTGTTACCTTCCCACCAAAGGTGGTCCCTATTTTTCTACTTGCATTTTTATGTGCTTTCGAACTGGGAGCTGGGACAAGTAACAGGAGCTCACTCCGTTACGCGGCACTAGGGATTCGAACCGCCAAACTGCTGACCTTCTGATTGACAAGCTGAGCATCTTAGCCACTGAGCCACCGCATCCCTTTTTCAATTACTATAGCCACATCCATTATTTAGCTTTCTTTTGAATTAACCCTTCATTAATGTATTAATTGGCAAAAACCTATAATTCAAAACGCCTTTTGCTAACATGATGCTCCATAAGAGCCTTTCGAACTCCAAAACACTTTTCCCCCTTTTGAATACAAAGCACTGCAGAGGAATACCACACAACATGTTAGATTAGACTAAAATGGATTTGGGTAATTTTTGTTTGGTGTGTTGCAAGAATTAATCATTATACACTATGTTATGTTATCCAAATCAATACATTGAACCATAATATGGTTTATTTGAGTAAAATGTGATATATTTTTCAACACAACAATTGGGATTTTTGTTAATTTCAACGTAGGCTTCATTAGCATGTTGAACCGAACCAGTGGTGGGTTTCAAAAATTGTTTGAACGTACTCTGTGGGTGTGGCCTCCTTTGTGGGAGTGGCTTGCCGCCCATGTGCCCGGATATGAAGATGTCGATGACACTTGTCAGAACCACCTTAAATTACCTCACACACAGCACTAGCATGCATAAGAATATGATGTAAACTTGTTTCTTAAAAGGCATCTTTGGTTTGCGTTAAAACAACTTCAACACACGCAATGTTCTGATTGCACTACAAACGCAGTAGTCATCCTTACCTTTCACAGAGGCACTGAGTTTTATAAATATGAGCATATGATGATGTAGAATAATCATATCCAAGGACCAGTGGTGGGTTTCAAAAAATTTCGGAACCTCTTCTGTAGGTGTGGCCTGTTTTCCGGGTCCACTGGTGGAACCTCTTCTAAGCGGTTCGGTAGATTTGACGAACCGGTTCTACCGAATAGGTGCGAACTGGTAGGAACCCACCTCTGAGGAGAACCTAAAGGTTAAAACAGATTACTAACCTAACAATATGTTACCGGGCAAGAAAGGTTAATGTCCTTTAAGAGCCAAGGTGGCGCAGTGGTTAAATGCAGCACTGCAGGCTACTGCTAGATTAGCAGTTCAGCGGTTCAAATCTCACCGGCTCAGGGTTGACTCAGCCTTCCATCCTTCCGAGGTGGGTAAAATGAGGACCCAGATTGTTGGGGGCAATATGCTGACTCTCTGTAAACCGCTTAGAGAGGGCTGAAAGCCCTATGAAGCGGTATATAAGTCTACTGCTATTGCTTTCAAATTGCATTAACAACAGCATCATTTCCAAGACACTTGAACCAATAATATGACTCTTCTCAGTCTAGAGATTATATCACATTTATATACTATGCTACTTCTGATCAATACAAGATAAATTGGAAGCAATTCAGGGAGAGCACAAATAGTGCTAAAGTTCTAGAAGAGAAGATCTACCAGTAGTTCTCACTGAGAGAGAAAAAACTTAGGAAGATACTAATAGTTGTAGCTTCAATTACTTGAAGTTTAATTGTTTAGTTGAAGTGGAATATATACATACATACATGCATGCATGTATCCTTAACTCCTTTAAAAAACAAAAGCATAACAGCTCCATAATAACTGTTTAGAAATATTAAAAGAATTATAGGAAATAAAGTTAGTAGACCAGTTGCCAAAGAACAAGAGTTTGTTGAATAATCTCAGCCTTATAAAGTTTAGTTATTGATGGCTTTATAGAGCTATCGAAGGCTGGGAGAGATATTGCCTTGGTTCATACTTTTAAATGGCTCTTATGAAAGTAGCGAATATTGCAATCTGTTCATAATACGGTGGGATGTGTATAGAAATAACATCTCCATTTATTGGCTTTTATTGATTCTTTGCCCTTTGTATGATTGTGACCCCTTGCCAAATAAGAGTTATTGTTGCAGAAATAGCAGGAACTGCTTGGATAGTCTCAATAACATGTGCTGGTTCATAAAATTAGTGATGCAGTGAATTTCCCACAATAAAGGGATTATACCAACACCATCAAGCATTTCCAATGTTTGTTCATGCTATTATTTCTTAAAAACTTAAATAAAGATACGTTAGGAGTGCTTTTTTATCATTGGATGGAGAACTGAGTGTCATATAGAAACTCAAGGGGATGTACCTAGCATTTGATCCAGTGGTGGGTTTCAAAAATTGTTCGAACCTACTCTGTGGGTGTGGCCTCCATTGTGGGAGTGGCTTGCCGCCCATGTAACTGGATGGGAGTGGCTTGCTGCCCATGTGACCAGATATGAAGATGCCGACGACACTTGTCAGAACCACCTTAAATTACCTCACACACAGCCCTGGCATGCATAAGAATATGATGTAAACTTGTTTTTCAAAAGGCATCTTTGGTTTGCGTTAAAACAACTTCAACACACGCAATGTTCTGATCGCACCACAAACGCAGTAGTCATCCTTACCTTTCACAGAGGCACTGAGTTTTATAAATATGAGCATGATAGTGTAGAATAATCATATCCAAGGACCAGTGGTGGGTTTCAAAAATTTTTGGAACCTCTTCTGTAGGTGTGGCCTGCTTTCCGGGTCCACTGGTGGAACCTCTTCTAACCGGTTTGGTAGATTTGATGAACTGATTCTACCGAATAGGTTCGAACTGGTAGGAACCCACCTCTGATTTGATCCATTGTGAGCTCTAGAGCTGAGAGAGAAAGTTAGCCCAAAGTTAACCATGGCTAAAGATGGACTTGTAACTGGGTCTCTTTGGTAGGATATCATCGGTAGGACATTTAAGGAAAGAAAAAGTCAGATTGGGGTAAGGGCACTCCTGAAATCTGTGGACTTCACAAATACTCCAATACTTAGCCTGAACTTTTTTTAATTCTCCCTTGAGAATCAAGTCATCCTGTATGTTGAGTCTGTCGGTATACAAACTTGATTGTTTGACACAACCCTATAGGATGATTGGGTTTTTTTCCCCCTTCAGGAATGTACGAACCAATGCTGTAATGCGACAACCTGTACTTTAAGGCCAGGAGCAGTGTGTGCACATGGACTTTGCTGTGAAGATTGCAAGGTGAATATTTGATCATTCTTCATTTGGTATGGGCAGGATTTCATAGTAATGTGTTCTGTCCCTGCTTCACGGCTCTTAACAAACAGCAAGACGAATAAACTTAAAAGGAACTTTCTTTATCAGTTCTCGACTCAGACTGGCTTTGAGCCCAAAAATAACATAAATAGAGTCTCTAAGGAGATAACAGAATACTAAACAAAAACTCTTACAACGCAATGCACTTCTCCAGTGTATCCTTGAATCAGGGTTACATGAAACACCAAAGCACTTATCCAAGTGTATCAAGCAATGTTGTATGCACAAAGGAACGTTGACTCCTGCGACTAGGGTGTGGCAGCATCCTTTTATCTCCAAACCTGCCCCTAACAAGCCCCAGCTGCATAATGAATCTTGTATCCCGAAAAGACTCACAGCAGACATCTGCTGAGTCACAACGGTAATGTTTATGTGGGGTTCAGATATTCAAGGGGATGTTTTCAATATAATTCTTTGTGTTCCTGTCTTGTAATGATGCACACACAAAAAAATATTGATAAGAATATGTTTTTTTAAGAAAGAGGCCAGCATATCTTCTCCCATAAGACAGTGCGTATTTTTTTATATCCTTTGCTGCTAGTATTAATAGATGGGAGCCCTGTATGTGTATGCCTACCACGGCAGAGTTCTTTGAGGTTTAAGATGTGTGCTTCTGTGTGATGCAGAACATCAAAGCGCTGTGCTTGCATTTTAATGAGGAATGAAGGTAGGCCTTTGAAAGTGAGCCATAAACAATTCTGCAGTATATCAATGAGAGGCATATAAAGTGCTCTTTCGCCTCTCATGCTGCGTTTAATAGATGCCTGGTACAGAATCTTAGGAAGAGAGAAAGACAACGTTAGCCTGTGGCAATAAAAGCCACAATATAATACGTTTTCTCCTTTGAAACTGCAGCCCCTTCTTTTTTCCCAACAGCTGAGGCCAGCGGGGATTTTATGCAGGGATACCAGCAATTCCTGTGATCTTCCTGAATTCTGTACTGGAAGCAATCCTCATTGCCCAGCCAATGTTTACCTGCATGATGGGCACTCATGCTATGGGATCGACGGGTACTGCTATAACGGGATGTGCCAGACTCATGAACAGCAGTGCATCACCCTCTGGGGACCAGGTGAGCATTGGTTTGTTTTTTTTTTCTCTCTCTCTCTCTAGATCAGTGTTTCTCAACCTTGGCAACTTGAAGATGTCCGGACTTCAACTCCCAGAATTCCCCAGCCAGCATTCGCTGGCTGGGGAATTCTGGGAGTTGAAGTCCAGACATCTTCAAGTTGCCAAGGTTGAGAAACACTGATCTAGATATTTATTCACACAAACAAATTAGCATTGACATTTGGAGGAGGCGTGTAAGGATTTGTTACCTCTCAGAATTCATAACCTCAGAATAAATCTTTCCCGATGCATTTCATCACCAGATGCCAATCCTTTCCTCAAACTGATAGTCAGTGATATATTCCTGTTGATGCAAGTAAGCTGGTGAATGGTGTAATCAAAGAATAGAATTTTATTTTTTATTTTTATGTATTAATTTTTGTTTTAAACACATAAGCACATCAACAGAAACGAACACATGACTTAAAAACAACATAGGAACAATAAGTTCCATCGTATATCATACCACAGTTCCGAATCGGTTTCTTTGCAGTTAGTGTTTTCCCTTCTATACATTTCTATCTTGCGTTCATAATCTCCTTGTTCGTTATCCATTTTTATGTACAATTCTTTATTTATTTATACTTAGCTACTTATGGCCAAATATTATTTACCTATATTGTGCTTTATATTTTTACTGTCATTTATTCTCTTACATACAGTTATAGGTATACATTCACATAGTTATTCTTTTTCTTTGCCATTCTTATATTATTATTATTCCATTTAAAAGGTTGTAAGGTATAGTTTGGAGTGCTTTGTTTATGACACCACCTTGTTTTCTCTTTCTTTTCTCCCTCCCTTCCTTCTCTACTTCCTTCCTTCCTCCTCTCCTTCCCCTTCTTCCTTCCCTTACCTCTCCCCTACTCCTACCCTCTTTCTTCTCCTTCCTACCCTCTCTCCTTCTCTTTCTCTCTCTTCCTCCCTCCCTTCCTTCTCCATCTCTCCCTTCCACCCACCTCTCCTTACCTCTTTCTTCTTCCCCTACCTCTCCTCCACATAATATATGCAAACCTCTTTGCCTTATTAACCTATTAAGCTTAAAGTTTTCTGGGAAGTGGTTGTTACCACATCATTCTTTGACTGTCTCTTGCTTCCAGCTATGTTTGGGGTACCTAGCTTCTAACCAGCATGGAGCTGTGCTTCCAACATATTAAATGACAGCCTCTAGGCTGGAGAAGGCTGGGTGCTTTATCAAAGGCTTTCAGAAACATCAGTTACAGCTCATATGTGTCAACATCTAACATTTGCCAAAATGAGCCAGGATTTTTCTTGCTAGGTCATAGCCCTAGGTCTCACTTCAGACCTATGCGCATAGTTAAACATTACATGGAGATGCCCAGTGACCGTCATTGTCCTTACTTGTACTACGTGAGAAGAGCTGCATCCTTTCCTGAATAAAGGTTAATTTGCTTTGCTTGAAGTTACTTAACTGTAAAATGCAAATACTTGCCTTCATCTTAGAAGTAATTACTATTATGTTTGCTTAAGCACTTAGAGATTTCTGGGATGTGAGCCACTCTGTAAGTGCACCGCATTAACACTGAAAACATAAGTCATGGTTGAAGATGAATTAGGATGAAAGGGTGCCACAAAATGTACTTCCATCAGTCCGAGAAGTGACTTCGACCATTATCAGGCTCGCACTGGTAAAATAAACTGAATCAAGAACAGAGGAAGTGCATTAGAAAACCGCATATCCATCTACTCCAAACTTTTTGTTGTTGTAGTTCTGCACCATCCCTTTCCCAACATTTCAATCGTTTGCCACAGTATGTTTCTTTCTCTGTGTGACCCGACAAATGCACGCCCGAAAACAGCGTGCCGACAAAACCATGGTGATAAAACTGCGACGTCAACAGCGCACCCAGAAAGGCGCGCTGACAAAAGAGTGCCAACAGAAGCGCGATTACGGTTAAGGTAAGGGTTAGGGTAAGGGTTAGGGCTAGGGCTAGGGCTAGGGTTAGGTTCAGGTTCAGGGTTAGGTTTAGGTTTAGGGTTAGGTTTAGGGTTAGATTTAGGGTTAGGTTTAGGGTTAAGTTTAGGGTTACCTTTAGCGTTAAGTTTAGAACACGCTTCTGTCGGCGCGCTGTTGTCGGCGCGCTTCTGCGCTCATTTGTCGCTGCGATTTCGAACTTGTGGTTTTCTCCCCGCGGTTTTGTCGGCGTGCTTTTGTTGAGCGCACATTTGTCGGTGAACCCTTTCTCTGTGGTCATTGCTTTTGACAACAGAGTAGTGTCAAGTGGGACACTTAGACTGCAAAATAATGACTGAGAGTAGCGAGGCCCTAAAAAAGCAAATAGGTGATGAATTAAGAAACTTAATTCAAATAATGTGATGTTACTTGAATTTCAAGAATTCTTCCGAGAGAAGGTGAGAAGAAAGTCTCCAAGTATTAAGTAATTTCTTCTTTTCAATCAACTTCACTCTATAATTTACCTTCAGTTCCTAAAGCATTCACTCAAATGCATTTTTTATCAGTTGCTAATGATGATGGGGAATACTGCTTTGCTGTATCGTATTTTTACTAGAGGACAGGTAAAGCTCAAATTAAGGTTCTGCAGAAATTTGGATCTGGCAAAATTTGGAAGGGCAAAATGTGATTCAGAGCACATGGGGGCCACATACACAGCTCATTTTGGGTTCCATTAAAGCTGCTTTTGCAACAAATGTATGATCCCCAAGAAAATATACATTTGGCATAAGGGATTATAGACAGGTAACAGACCTACCCTTTATACCAGTGTTTCTCAACCTTAGCAACTTGAAGATGTCTGGACTTCAACTCCCAGAATCCCCCAGCAAGCATTCGCTGGCTGGGGAATTCTGGGAGTTGAAGTCCGGACATCTTCAAGTTGCCAAGGTTGAGAAACACTGCTTTATATAATCCAAATTGTAATTTATCCTTCGAATTCAGATCTTTCCACCGGCTTAGTATAAATAAAAGTAAACCAAAAAGTCAGCTACAGCTACCAGAACACTGAGCTAGAATTAATGAGCTAGAAATGCTGTGCTGGCGTTTGCTGAAAAACACATGGAAATCTGGTGGTTTCTTCTTTCAAACTCCCAGCAGTTTTGTTAGCTGTTAAGCAAAAACAGAGGAAGTAGAAAAAAATAACTTGTGAGGAGAAGTCCCATGTAGCAGATTGTTAAATTATCTGAGAAATCTTTTTTTCATCTAGAATAACAGAGTTGGAAGTGATCTTGGAGGTCTTCTACTCCAAGCCCCTCTTCAGGCAAGAAACCCTTTACCATTTCAGACAAACTGTTGTCCAATCCCTTCTTAAAATCTTACAGTGTTGGAACATTCACAACTTCTGGAGGCAAAGTTGCTCCATTGATTGAGTGTTCGAACGGTCAGGAAATTCGTCCTTAGTTCTAGTTTGCTTCTCTCCTTGATTAGTTTCCACCCATTGCTTCTTGTCTTGCATTCAGGTGCTTTGGAGACTAGGTTGACGACCCCTCCCCCTCTTCTCTGTGTGAGCCTATTGGATATTGGAACACTGCTATCAATTAATTATCCAATTAAAGACATACAGTAATTTCAAAATGTCCATTATGCTCCAAAAATTTCTACTACATTTTTACAGTTGTTCTCATGATTTAAAAATGTTTCAAATTGTTGGATACCATAACATTATATCTATTTTTTTTTAAAAAATTAACATTATAATGTATTCCAATAAAATATCATAGTAGAAAGGAAGTTTTATAGGGCTATAAAGAATCCCATGTTAAAGAAATATTTCACAGACTGAATTCAAAGACAAGAATCTGTGTTACATAAGAAAATTTCTACTTTTTTTCTTGCAATCTCTGCCTTTAAATTAGAATGAAACTTTTCAATACTTCACTTCTGTAAAGTTGCACAGCCATAGCTGTGACCTATTTATAGCAATATGATTGATGGTTATGTAGAGTAGAATGCATTTGGATATTATCTACTGCTTTTATTGGCATTTCAAAGAGGCGCTTAGCTATGCAGATAAATCCATTGGTGAGAGAAACATTGATTTTTCCGAGAGAAAAGAAGCCTCAACCTTTAACAAACTGGGACTTTCTCCGACTGCAAAGAAATGAATCCTTGCTTTAAATTCATGAACACAAATGAGGTTTCCTGTAAATGTTTTTAATGGGAATAGTTGTAATGATGATTAAATATTATCACCAATATTGTAATGACTGACACAGATATAAATGGGTGTTGTTTTACTCTGAGAATCAGTTGTCACGATAAAATATAAGAGAACTGTACTGAAAATTCCACAAACACATACTTATTTAGCTATATGTGCACGTGCACAGAGCATGCGTCTGGTGTGCAAAATTTTTGCGTGCCCCGGACCGGCACACGAGACGCACGCTCTGGGCAAGTGCAGAGCTATTTGCACAAAAATAGGTCTGCACATGAGCAAAATGTTTTAAAAAGGGGAAAATTTAAATTTGTGCAACTACAACTGTTCTGCATGTTCGCAGAACCAAAAATCAAGAAGGCGGCCACATAGGAGAACTGGTTTGGGGGCGTGGCAGGCCTAGGTCGCTGCCGATTCCAGAGACCCAGGCCCCCAAATTACTACCAGTTCGGTCGGCTGCTACCCACTGGTGACAACTACAGTGCCCTGCCTGGAACAGACCCTGAAGACACACAGTGTGGCAAACCAAGACCAGAAAGTCCCTTCTCCATGATTTTCTGCAGAATCTGTGTTGTGGCCCGACAGGAGCCGTTGGAGCTGCCGCCAGACTCCGACAGCGAGGGGTCTTATGAGTCGGCCCTGGAGGAGGTGGAGGACCCTGGACAGGGTTCCGACTCCGAGCAGGGCGAGGAGAGACTGGTTGGCCACCAGGTGGCGCCTGAGCCTTGGATCAGTGGGGAGGAGACAAGAATGAGTGATCCAGAAAACACCTGTGAGTTGTTCCGGGACCCACGCCGTCGAAGGGCTACTCGGCGTAAAGAACAACGGTGTAATTACAAGAGGTAATTACACTCAGCTGATGCT
Organism: Thamnophis elegans; assembly: GCF_009769535.1. NCBI lineage: Eukaryota > Metazoa > Chordata > Lepidosauria > Squamata > Natricidae > Thamnophis > Thamnophis elegans. The sequence continues at coordinate 5,230,810 of NC_045550.1, forward strand.
CATTAAGATCCTCTCCTGATTATAAAAGAGACTGCTTGTGCCACGCCCTTCTGCAGAAGTCAACATTAAGGATTAACAAGAAACAAACTTGGCAGGCTGGATTGCTGCCAGAGTTTGTTTGCATTGCTGCCAAGTTTTGTAGGACTTTCTGCCAGAGTGCTTATCTCATTGTTTATGTGGCTTGCAGCCAACAAGAGTCTTGACTGATTAAAAGAAACCTTCTCATTTACGTTGGTTTCGGTTTTCGTTCCTGGACGGAGGAGGGGGGTCAGAACAACCTGCCACAGCCAAGTGCTTTTCTTTTGTTATCTAACATACAATTGCAAATGTGAAAAAGTAACCAACCCAGGTAGGGCAATCATTTTTTTTAAAATGGCTAGATTCAATAATTGAGCATGCCTTTACATAATGGTGACAATTTAGGCTAGCCTTGACTAATATGAATCTCACAAGCTTTGACTTCCCTTTTGATGATAAGTAAATAAGTCTTCGTTTCAGTTACAAAAGATCAAGATGATAATGAAGAGTAAAAAGAGTAAAATGCTCAGACTGAGCTTAAATTCAGAGGGTTCACCGACAAATGCGCGCTCGACAAAAGCGCGCCAACAAAACCATGGCGAGAAAACTGTGAGGTTGAAATCGCACCGACGAATGCGCGCAGAAGCACGCCGACAAATGCGCACCGTCGAAAGCGCGCCATTAAAAAAGCAACAAAAACAACGTAACAACCCTAACCCTTACCTTAACCCTAATCGCGCTTTTGTAGGTGCGGTTTTGTCGGTGTTCTTTTGTGGGAGCGCGTTCGACCTCGCGGTTTTCTCGCCGCGGTTTTGTTGGCGCACTTTTGTCGGGCGCGCATTTGACGGGTCACGAATTCAGAGATGATTCTGTCATGTGCAGAATGCATATGGGTAAATATACATATATTAAGCAAAGGCTCCTCATTAGGTCTACACCCTTTTGAAGATAACCAGCAACTGGTCAGCAAATTTTTTAAAAAATGAGTAGTTGATTCATCAGACTTATAAAAAACGGATAACAAGGAAATTTTGCCAGCAGTGTGCACCAGCTGCCAAAAAAGCCAACACAGTTCTAGGCTGCATAAACAGAGGGATTGAATCAAGATCACGTGAAGTGTTAATACCACTTTATGATGCCTTAGTAAGGCCACACTTGGAATACTGCATCCAGTTTTGGTCAACACGATGTAGAAAAAATGTGGAGACTCTAAAAAGAGTGTAGAGAAGAGCAACAAAGATGATTAGGGGACTGGAGACTAAAACATATGAAGAACGGTTGCAGGAACTGGGTATGTCTAATGAAAAGAAGGACTAGGGAAGACATGATAGCAGTGTTCCAATATCTCAGGGGTTGCCACAAAGAAGAGGGAGTCAAACTATTCTCCAAGGCACCTGAGGGTAGAACAAGAAGCAATGGGTGGAAACTAATCAAGGAGAGAAGCAACTTAGAACTGAGGAGAAATTTCCTGACAGTTAGAACAATTAATCAGTGGAATAGCTTGCCTCCAGAAGTTGTGAATGCCCCAACACTGGGAGTCTTTAAGAAGATGTTGGATAGCCATTTGTCTGAAATGGTATAGGGTTTCCTGCCTAGGCAGGGGGTTGGACTAGAAGCCCTCCAAGGTCCCTTCCAACTCTGCTATTGTATTATATAAATTGAGTGCCAGATCACAAAGAAGAACGAGCACAATACAATACTTGTGAATTATTTGAGTTCATTGAAACAAAAGCAGTACATTGGAAGAGGGTGCTGAATTCAATGCTGTCTTTAAATCCATGAAACCAATAGTGGTGATGGTCAAAAAAACGTATTTATTACAGTAGTTGATACAAGACTATACAATAATTGATTGTTGATTTCCCCAGTTGAACCCAGCTAGTTTCTCATCCAAAGTCCATACTGGATCGTCCTGTGATGATCCCTCAGGATGGAAGGATTATTCCTTTAGACATTTCACCAAGAAATGTCAGCAAGTTTTCCTGCTGATCTCCCAGTTTTTAGTCTGTTGCTATTACTTTCTGGATGTCCTCTGGCAAGCAGGCTAGAGACACGACAGTAATATTATTCAAGACTTACATGGTAGCTTTGATTATTTTGTCCTTAGCCCTAAGGCATACAACATCTTAAAGGCTTTTATGGATACTTTCGAGACCCATCATAATTTCTTGGTATAGTTCCCTTCTAAGATCTTCTATGTTGTCATCCAAATTAAGGGGTACTCAGCTGTAGAGTTACTTCATCAGTCATCTGTACCACTCTTCCCTTTTCATTTCTTTTAGTTTAGTAGTTGGATACAGAGGCCTCTTCACCTAATGAGGCAGAGACAATTTTAAACAGTATTTGAAGCTTCTTATCAGATCACTTTATCTAGCTCTCAGCTATTATCAGCATCATAGCAAAGCAGTAGATAAAAATATAATTAATGGAAAGTAGCAAAGTAAAAATTGGTAGAACTGGTTCGTCAAATCTACCGAACCGGTTAGAAGAGGTTCCACCAGTGGACCCGGAAAGCAGGCCACACCTACAGAAGAGGTTCCAAAAAATTTTGAAACCCACCACACACACACACACACACACACACACACACACACACACACACACACAGATTCACACAGAGAGAGAAAGAGAAAGAGAAAGAAAGGAAGAAAGAAAGAAAGAAAAAAAGAAAAAAGAAAGAAAGAAAAAGTGAGAGAGAGATGAAAGAAAAAAGGAAAAAGGGACAGAGAGACAAAAGGAGAGAGAGAGAGAGAGAGAGAGAACACATGGCCGGCAAACCACTCCCACCAGTGACATGGCCGGCAAGCCACTCCCACAAAGGAGGCCACACCCACAGAGTAGGTTCGAAATTTTTTTGAAACCCACCACTGAAATACACGCACGCGCACATACACACACATACTCTTGTACATATACATCAGTAGTGGTTTCCTACCAGTTTGGACTAGTTTGGCCAAACCGGTAGTAGTTTGGCAGCCTGGGTCGCTGGAACCGGGAACAACCCAGGCCTGCCATGCCCTGAACCGGTTCTCCTGGAGATGCCATAGGCTTCACCGTCTTGCTTTTGGCTTCTGTGCATACACAGAACAATTTTTATTGAACTGCGCATGTGTGCGTGGCACAGCCATGAGTGAACCAGCAGTAGTGCCTGCCACAACCTACCCCTGATATATACATCAATATGTACATATTAGTAGATCCAGATGAAGTTTTGGTAAAATATAGTGGCACAGATAGCAAAAATAGCAAGAATTTCAAAAATATTAAAGCTAAAAAAATGTTCAGGAAACTATATTTCTTAGTCCATACTGACCCACAACATCTCTTGTGTCCTGGTGAAGAATGGACAAGTGGAGAAATGGTCTGTTGCATTTAGTGTGAGAACAAGTATGAACAAAGGTTCATTACTGAGCACAATGTGGTTTGTTTGTTTGTTTAATTTGACTTATTTATTTATTATGTATTTATTAATAAAATTTATAGGCCGCCCAATCCCGAAGGACTCCGGGCGGCTTACAAAAAGAAGGAAAAAGGGATAATGAAAAGAAAAGGAACAAATTTAAAATTACCACACATGCATTCGTTCTGATCGGGGCTGGACCTCAACAATGAGGTCAACAGCCCCAGGCTTGCCGGAATAGCCAGGTTTTAACAGCTTTCCTGAAGGCCATGAGAGTGGGTATGGTCCGGATCTCTAGGGGTAGTTCATTCCAAAGGGTCGGAGCAGCCACAGAGAAGGCTCTCCTCCGGGGAGCTGCCAGCCGACATTCTCTGGCTGACGGCGTCTGAAGGAGACCTAATCTGTGGGATCTCGGCCGTAGGGAGGTATGTGGCAGTAGGCGGTCTCACAGGTACGTTGGCCCTAAGACATGTAGGGCTTTAAAGGTAATAACCAACACCTTGAATTGCGTCCGGAGACCAATTGGTAGCCAATTGACTTAGTGTGTTATAGGATCCAAAGTGATTTGTCACTGTAGTCTATTTAGGTATTCAACCATAATTAAGTAAATTTAGAGCGGTGTGTGAAGCTCTGTGAAAATTGTTATTTTATACCAACTTAGAAATGGGTGGTAGGAAATTCCAGTTAAAAAGTGTGACAAATCTTAACTATTGGAGTGTCAAGTTCTGATGGCTGATAGGAAGTAAGATAAGCATTCACTCTGTTTCAGCAAGTTTAAAATCTGCTAGCAATCTTTCACAAATCATTTTCACTTTGCCTCTTCAAGTAGCAAAATAGAGAAAGAGAGAGACAAGGCTTTCTGCTTCAGTTTATCTGCTAGAATTATGATAAATGGGTTTCCTAAAAAAACACATCACAGCTGGTTTCCTTAAGTATCTTTCTGAAGGTTTCTTAGTCTGTGCATTTCTTTTAAACCACTATTTTAGCTTTCCCTAACCTGACATTCTCCAATATGTTAATCAGGAATGGCATTCTGGCTACTAAGAGTTATAGTCCGTTTACATCTGGATGTTGGCAGGCTGGGAAAGGCTGTACAGGGATCATCAATTCTCCTTATTTATATATGAATACAACTTGAACGATAATAACATTGTGGTATTATAAGAAATTAGACATATGGGTTGCAGGGACACAAAGCTAGTAACAAATTATTGTGTTACTGAAACCTAAAAGCCATTTGAAAAAGATGGTGTGAAGACTTGTTTACAAATCCAAGTTCTCTCTTCTGTAAAAAAAAATGCTATTCTCTGTTGTTATTTATTATTTTGATTTATATCCCATCCCATTTCAAAAATCTTTACATCAGTAAGATTCTTTCCCATGAAAACTTAGTTTAGGCGGTTTCAGAAGGCACATACAAAAAAGAATGACATTATAAATGTTACTAAATACCAATTGATTGATTGATCAAATTTATACAGCTACCTATCTTACTGATATTTTATATTTGCTATATATATATATATATATATATATATATATATATATATATATATATATATATATATATATATATATATATATATATGTTTTCTGAGGTTTTCGCGGGTGTTAGTATGTAGGTCTCTAGTTGTTCGGGTTTTCTCCCACGTAGAATTGGAGATGTCTTGGCGACGTTTCGACGAAGTCACATTCGTCATCTTCAGGCTGCTGCTGACTACTTCAGGTTTGGTGTTTCCAGGAGTAGTGTGGGATCTTGGCTGTTTTGTTCCTTATAACTGCTGGTAGGGGATTAAATTTTAACTGCCAGTAGGGGATTAAGTTTTAACTGCCAGTAGGGGATTAAAACTGATTGAATGGGGGCTTGGGTGTGTCTTGATTAGGTGGAAGTGTGTCCTTATTTGGTGGAGGGGTGTTCTGTTCTGATTGTTTGGGGGGTTGTGTTTCCTGTGAGGGTAGGAGGGGTTTTGAAGAGGCTGATTGTGCTTTAGCAGTCTGCCTTCTGGTTCTGGGTCGTGCCTCCTCATCAGTTTGTGTTTTTGGTTGTTTTCTTTGTGGATGTTTTTTGGTAGTGTTCTGTGTGGCTATTGTGAGTGTGGGCCTGGTCTCATTCTTCATGTTTGGGATTCGTTTGTTAATGAGGGCGGGTTTCCAAAGGGCTGGCAGGCGGGAGGTGTCGTCTCGCCTGTTCATGCTATGTGGGTGTTTTTCTATTTCGATTGCTTCCCTGATTATACGGTTGTTGAAGTGTTCGGCCTTGGCGATGGTTCTTGTCTTATTGAAGTCAATTTTATGTCCTGTGGCTTTGAGGTGTTGGACCAGGGAAGAAGTTGGTTCTTCTTTTTTGATTGCATTTTTGTGTTCTTCAATGCGTGCACTTATTCTTCTGTTGGTCTGTCCGATTTATGTGGCGGGGCAAGTAGTGCATGGGATTTCATATACTCCTTGATTTTCTAATTCAATTTTGTCTTTGGGGTTTCTTAGGATGGTGGATATTTTCCGGTCTGTGCAGAATGCTGTCTTGATGTTGTCTTTGCGGAGGATTTTGCTGATTTTGTCTGTGGTGCCTTTTATGTATGGGAGGAGGGCTTTTCCATTTTCTTGTTCTCTGTCCTGGACTTTAGTGGGGGTTTCTTTTTGGATTAGGTTGGTGATCTTATTTCTTTGGAATCCATTGGATGTCAGTACGTTGGTGAGAGTGTGTAGTTCGGTTTTTAGGTGTTGTTCATCAGCTAGGCGTTTTGTTCTGGAGATGAGTGTCTTGGCTACGGAATTGATCTGGGCTGGGTGGTGGTGTGAGAGTGCGTGCAGATAGCGGTTAGTGTGTGTTTTCTTCTGGTAGATGGTGTGTCCTAGGGAGCCATTAGACTTCCTGTAGACTAAGATGTCCAGGAATGCAATTTATTGATTTATTTTATTTGACCTCAATACTAATTTGCTCCAATTAGCACTCTGTAGCTCTTAGCATAAAACAAAACAAACCTATTTTTTTAAGCAAAAATATATCTAATAGTAGCAAAATGGCTGATCTCCTCAATAGCAACAAACATATGCACCCAGCAACAGGTTTCTAGAATTCTAGCACAACAATTAGGTCTTCAAATCCCTTTGGAATGCCTTCCAGATGGAAACCACCTATATTTCAGGAGGAACCTTATACCAGCCATCTGGTAACATGATAGAGAATGTAAATGCATGCTTCTGGGATCCCAATAGATGACAGTTCTTGGGGCTTGAATAAATACTTCTCCAGGGATCTGAATATCCTAAAAGTCACTTGACCTTCTCGAGTGCTTCCAAAGGGTTCACCGACAAATGCGCGCTCGACAAAAGCGCACCGTCGAAATCGCGGCGAGAAAACCGCGAGGTCGAAATCATGCCGATGAATGAGTGCAGAAGCGTGCCGACAACAGCACGCCGACAAAAGCGCGCCTTCAACAAACAAGTAATAACAACCTAATAACCCTAATCCTAACCCTAACCCTAAACCTAACCTTAAACCTAACCCTAAACCTAACCCTGAACCTAACCCTGACCCTAACCCTTACCTTAACTTAAATCACGCTTTTGTGGGCGTAGTTTTGTCGGCACGTTGTGGGTGCGTTTATGATGTCGCGGTTTTCTCGCTGCGGTTTTGTCGGCGCGCTTTTGTCATGCGCGCATTTGTTGGGTCACGCTTCCAAAGTTCTGTTTTGGGTACACTAGTTTAAAGAAAATTCCAGCAAAAAACATAGGGCAATATTCTGAAAAACCGGTGTTGGAAGTACATAGAAAGTCCTGGTTTCCTTTCTCTCAGGAATCCCAGAAAATGGAGCATTAAAATTGGGCCTTTATTTTAAAACTCACCCTTCATTCTGATTGTGGAAAGCTTTGGACTGGAGAATGCGGTGGGGAATAGAGAGACGTAGACTAGGCTGAGAAGCCAAATAGCAATCCAGAAAAAGGCAGTGAAAAACTATTTTTAGATTAATTGCTCAGAAAGCCACATGGCTACGATCAAGTAGGCACCAGGAGTCGAGCTGACTTCAAAGGGGTTGTTACTTCTATAGCTTGAGTAAATTTCTGGATCTTTTTTATAATTCATCAACTAAAATGTCCACCTTTTAACCATTTAAGAATAGCTAAAACAAAAGCTTGCTTCTTTTCCTTCTCCTCATTGAGAATTAAATCCTCTCAATTTCTTGTTTCAGTAATAAATGTATATCTGTATATGGAAGCCATTTGTTGGATAACCACTAGAAAGATGAGATATTAATGTTCTCATAAATAAATCATATATATCTGTAGTAGATAAGACACTTTCCCACCACTGTTATCCTTTCTATCCTATAAAGACACCATATATTTGTAGGTTTCAGCTGTTGGAGATAAACCACAAGATGATCCTTTCATGCTCTGTGACATCAAAAAAAAATATTAGATAAATGTTTTTTGGAATAGAATACTGGAGTAGACAGATTTAATGGGCTTCTTTTAACCATTGCAGGGAAAGTGAGAGAGAGAGAGAAAAAGAAATATTGCAGCTCTGTGACTGAAAGTTCTAGTAGGTATAGTTTTGCAAATCTGAATGAAAAGAATTGGCCAGAAATATATTCACACATTTTATCCTCCTCAGCATGTCTCATCAGAAAAAATACAGCTGCTGCATAATCTACTCAAATACATTTATTTTTCTTTCTTTTTTTAAAAAAAGATTTTTATTAACAAACATGTAAAATACACACACACAAAAATTAGACGTACACCACATTTATACAATACAGTGCGAACAGGAACTTCCTGTTTTTTATATTAGCAATCATCAATCGATATCGCTCACCTTATATTATTTCCCCTTCTATTGTATTTCATTTGGATTTCACCATTCTTAACCCTCTTCTTTTACTCATAACTATTATTTTTTGAGTTTTGTTATATTCCTTCATTGATTTTTGTTTCTTTCCTCCATCCACCTATACCATTTATCCCATATCTGGTACAATTCTGATTTTTCTTTTCCCTGGATTTCTTTAGTTAGTTTATCCACTTTGGCACAGTCCAAAATCTTTCTTATTATTTCATCCTCATTTGGGATTAATTTGTTTTTCCATTTCTGGGCAAAGGCAATCCTTGCTGCTGTAAGTATACGTAGCAGGGGTGGGTTTCTCGCCCCGTTCCAACCGGTTCGGTTGGAACGGGGCCGGTGGCGTCCTCGTGCACGCGCACAGCGCACGCATGCGTACTAGCGTCTGTGCGATGCTCCAGCTGCTCCTGGAGGATCGCGCAGGCGCTGTATGCGTCCTGCGCATGCGTGGAAGCGCAGAACTCGTCAAAACCGGGTAAGGAACGCGGGCGGGCGGGTGGGCCCTTCACCGTTCCCGGAAGTTACTTACTTCCGGGTTTGCCAACCAACCGGTTCGCGGGGACCGCCGCGAACCGGTTGAAACCCACCCCTGATACGTAGTATTAAATACTGGATTTCTTTTTTGTCAAATACGTTTATTTTTCATTCAGCAATCAAGAAAGCACATCTAACAGGCTAAAGAAAAGTTCTTATTTTTTTTCTGTGATTTGTATTTAGCTAATTAATAGTATTACTATTCATACTGTTTAAATGTTTTGTAAGAGAAAATATTTTAATAAGCTTTAAAATATTGTTCTATCAAAACATTTGATCACTGGGAATTCAGTCTCAGTAGAAATCATACCCAAGCTTTTAAATTGCCAGCCAACCCTTACTATCCTTCCGGCCTTCCATAAAGCAACTAAGACCTGTCTGTTCCGGCAGGCCTGGGGCTGTTGAATTATCCAGCCCCACTTTAAGTTATGAATGTTGCTGTAATTTTAAATTGTTGTATTATTTTTTATATTCCCCCTGCCTTTTTTATTGTAAGCCGCCCTGAGTCTTCCGAGAGTGGGCGGCATACAAAACTAATAAATAATAATAATAATAATAATAATAAAAACCAACCAGCCAATGCCAGTCTTATGCCTTTGACCTGTTTACCAATTGATACTGCAAAAAAAATGTAATGATGATGTTATCCATTCAATCCAGTGGTGGGTTTCAAAAATTTTTGGAACCTTCTTCTGTAGGTGTGTCCTGCTTTCCGGGTCCACTGGTGGAACCTCTTCTAACCGGTTCGGTAGATTTGACGAACCAGTTCTACCGAATAGGTTCGAACTAGTAGGAACCCACCTCTGATTCAATAGTATCTGACTCTTACCAATTCTATGGGTCGGATCTCTCCACTTCTTCCTATCTTGAACTACTTCTTTTGAGTTTTTCTATGCTCTGACGGGTGTCCTCTCTTATGGTGTCTAGCCGTTGAGTTTTTTGGAAGCCTGGTTTCCTTTTACTTATTCTTCCAAGCATAATTATTTTTTCCAATGAATTCCCTCACATTAAATGAGATTTTTCTTTCCAGTGATATGCCTGGTGTTTTATGTGTTCTAATACTTCCTTGTTGGTCACCTTTGCTGTCCAAAAATATGCAGCAGCCTTCTCTGGCACCGTAGTTCAAACAAGTCGATTGTCTTCCTGTCTTGTTTTTTTAAGGTCCAACTTTCACAACCTTAGCTCCGCTGCAGGGGACACAATAGAGTGAATTCACCTACATTGGTTGCCAGGCTGATGTCCTTGATTTTCCATATTCAGCTCATGTTCTTTTTTTTAAAAAAAAAAACCTTTATTGAAAATTTAAAACATTAAAATACAAATACTTTAAAAATATTTTTGTATAAATTACAATCCTTTTTTTAAAGAGTTTCTTTTTTTATTGAAAATTTTAAAAACAAAACCTTTACAAATATTTACCTCCCTCCCCCTACCCTTCCCACCCAACCCAACCCCAAACCTCCCCCCCTCCCTGACTTCCCAGAACCAATACAGGGTAAAATTCTTTAACAAAGATATTTATTCTAAGATAAACTTTAAAAAAAAAGAAAGTTAGTATCATCTTTCATTTGAGCTTTAACTCCTCTTTTGTTAGGCTAACTCTAAACAGATTATATCATTCCTTGTTTCTTCAATCATAAACTATCTGGAATTTCTTAGTCCCGTATTTATTTTGAATATAGTCAATCCATCTTCTCCACTCTAGTTTATATCTCTCATCTGAGTGGTCCTTGAGATGTGCTGATATTTTAGCCATCTCTGCTAGGTTTGTTACTTTTAATGTCCATTCTTGAATAGTAGGCAATTTTTCCTTCTTCCAGTATTGCGCCACGAACAGTCTTGCTGCCGTTATTAAATGCAAAATCAAATTAGTCTCTACAACTGTACAATCAGTAATTATACCTAACAAGAATAACTGAGGGGTAAACTTTATCCTTTTTTTAAGAACATTTTGCATAATCCACCATATTTTTTATCCAAAATGCTTTTACCTTTTTACAAGTCCACCATATATGATATGACAATCCTTTTTGACAGTACTAATATAACCATTTATTATTCAAATACATTTTTATACATTCCTAATTATTCCTATATCTATACTGATATGTTTCTAAACTGTACATTTCATGTTCCTATTATTTATCCATTGATACCAGTTTTCCCAAACTGTATAATATTCTGAGTCTTCCTTGTCCCTTAGCTCCAATGTCAGTTTATCCATCTCTGCGCAATCAAGAATCTTTTGTATTATCAAGCAATCTGCCGGCTTGTGATTGCTTAATGCAGCTCAGATGGTATTATATTAGGGAATAACATGGTTTGATGGTTTGGGTATAATTTGTTGTATGATCCCAGCAAATTGTAATCTATTTAATAAACCATATTTAACCAAACCATGGTTTGATGGTTGAGTATAAAATTTAAATTCCATCGCAGTTTATTCTAAAAGCTGGAACAAAATATTTCTTGCTGCAGTCATTTGGGTAGACACAGAGGGGGAGAGAGAGACTCGCATACCCTTAAGAATATGAATATAATTATAGTTCCAAAATTTAAGTAGTTATATTAAAAAATAAGATTTATCTGGGTGAATAGCTATTCCAATGACAATGTATTCTTTAATTTTATTTTACTTCCAAGGGACTGCGATGAATATTGCTAATCATCTTGTGATTTCAGAGATGTAGCAATAGCAATAGCAATTAGACTTATATACCACTTCATAGGGCTTTCAGCCCTCTCTAAGCGGTTTACAGAGTCAGCATATCGCCCCCAACAACAATCTGGGTCCTCATTTTACCCACCTCGGAAGGATGGAAGGCTGAGTCAACCCTGAGCTGGTGAGATTTGAACAGCTGAACTGCAGAACTGCAGTCAGCTGAAGTAGCCTGCAGTGCTGCATTTAACCACTGCGCCACCTCGGCTCTATCAATGTGGGCAGAGCTGCCTGTTTGCCTTTTGGAAGGAAGTGGGAGGAGAGTTTTAAAGGCATAATCCAAGAATTTCCCTCTTCTACGTTCTCTCTTCCCTCTTCCCTGCCAAGATTCTACTTTCTTACATACTTCATACGGATTCCATATTTTTGCCTCTCTTTTAGGCGCTAAACCTGCTCCTGAGATATGCTTTCAGAGAGTCAATTCCGCAGGAGATCCATATGGAAACTGTGGCAAGGATTCCAAAAGCACTTTTGCCAAATGTGAACCCAGGTACAAGCTGTGCATCTGTCTGAAACAGAAATAATTAAAGTAAAGGTAAAGGTTCCCCTCGCATATATGTGCTAGTCCTTTCCGACTCTAGGGGGCGGTGCTCATCTCCGTTTCAAAGCCAAAGGGCCAGTGCTGTCCGAAAGACATCTCCATGTTCATGTGGCCGACATGACTAAATGGGGAAGGCGCACGGAACGCTGTTACCTTCCCACCAAAGATAGTCCCTATTTTTCTACTTGCATTTTTACATGCTTTCGAACTGCTGGATTGGCAGAAGCTGGAACAAGTAACAGGAGCTCACTCCCTTACACAGCGCCAAGGATTCAAATCATTGAAATGCTGGCCTTTCTGATTGACCAACTCAGTGTCCTAGCCACTGAGCCACAGTGACCTTAAAAAATTGGTTCCACCACAAAACTGTGTTCGACTAAAGCGCGCTCGACGAAACCGCGTAGCTGACGTCATCACAGCGCGACAACAGCGTGGAGAAAAAAGCACGCTGTAAACGCTAAACCTAAAATTAACCCCTAAACCTAAACCTTACCCCCCTAAACCTAATCCTAAACCTAACCCTAAACCTAACCCTTAACCTAACCCTAAACCTAACCCTAAACCTAACCCTTAACCTAACGCTAAACCTAATCCTAACCCTTAACCTAACCCTAAACCTAACCCTAACCCTTAACCTAACCCTAAACCTAACCCTAACCCTTAACCTAACCCTAAACCTAACCCTAAACCTAACCCTAAACCTAACCCTTACCTTAACTTGAATCGGCTTGCTTTCAAAGCGCTATTTAAAGCGCCCTTCTTTCTCCGTGCTCGCTGTTGTCGCCCTGCTGATGATGTCAGCGACGCGGTTTAATCGGGTGCGCTTTAGTCGAGTGCGGTTTTGTCGTGCCACGAAAAAATTCAATTCAATTCAATTTATTAGCCGCCCAATCCTGGAGGACTCCAGGCGGCTTACAAAGAACAAGAAAAAAACCAAAATAAAATAAAAATAATTTAAAAATTCCCCAACATGCATACGTTCTGATCGGGGCTGGACCCTACATAATAAGGTCAACAGCCCCAGTCCTGCCGGAACTGCCGGAAAAAAATTAAATAAAGCAGTACTAATAGAGATGCTGATGATATTTCAATGATCTACGTTATTCCTCTCTTTTCAGAGATTCAAAGTGTGGGAAAATTCAGTGTCAAGGGGGAGCCAGTCGACCTGTAATAGGCACCAATGCTGTCTCAATAGAAACAAACATCCCTTTACCAGGAGGAGGCAAAATTCTGTGCCGAGGAACACATGTTTACTTGGGGGATGATATGCCAGATCCAGGTCTTGTCTTGGCTGGAACAAAATGTGAAGATGGAAAAGTAAGCCTTAGAAATCCTTTCCCTCCATTCCTTTGATATCTAAGGTCTTTCATATGTATATGTATTACATCTAGTCCTTTTTTTTCACTCTTACTTTCTGTGCTTTGAACTAATAGCCTGGCAAACCTAACATAAAGGATTATGCAAATAGCTCTTCTAATGTTAAGTATACTTAAGGGTTTATTGATGGTGCATGGAATCAGTTTACTGTTTAGCCAGAAGGAATAGCGGTAAATTGGTACAGAAAAATTCTGAAACAAGCATATATAGTATGAAAAAATACTTATTTTTTATGTTACACCAGTTTCTGATAAATTATATATTAGCGGGGAAAAGTGGGAGAATGAGCAAGTATTTGTTTTATACAAGTTACTCTTGCAACGAAGCAATAGGCAAAGTGTTTAT